>NW_027099820.1:0-164925 GCF_031753505.1 Anomalospiza imberbis | reverse complement strand
CCCACGACGGCTCTCTCAAGGTGGGTCCTCATCTCTGGCCACGGGGGCAATACCAGTGCTGGGACACAGTAGCAGCTCATGAGCATCCTGCTCTGGCAGCTGCTGAGGAGGTGGCACATGTCCTGCTCTCCTGCTCTCCTCCAAACACAGAATCCATGGGGAAGTTTAGGCCCAGCTCTGGGCACACCCAGCATGGCCTGGGCATGGGAACAGGGGGGCAACTTCTCCAACTGACTGGTGATTTCTGGTTTGTTTCCCCAGAGTGCCAGGATCTCATTAAGAGGTGTTTGTCCATGCAGCCCTTGGACAGGCCATCCTTAGAAGAGCTTTTCCGTGATCCATGGGTGCAGGGTGGTCTTCTGCCCTAGAAGATGGGAGAGCTCCACGTGCACAGTTGGATCCAGGGGCCTGGCAGGTAACAGCTCCACACATGTCCTGGCAATCAGTGGCAAAGCCAACCAGACTGGTTTTGTCCTGCCTGTGTCACTGCCCAGGGGGCATCAGATGGGAACACGCAGCCCTTGTGCTGGAGCTGAGCTGCTCTGCCCAGCACTGCTGGCCACCATCTGAGCTGGTTTTGCTTGTCCTGGTTCCCTGACAGCTGGGGCCCTGGGCAGAACCCAGACAGCCTGGGCTCACCCCAGGGAAGGAGAAGAAGCCCCTGGAGAAGCTGTACCAGGTGGGGCTGCTGCTGCTGGGGACAGTGAGGACGACATCAAAAATGACAACCTCTTCTTCCACCTGGCCACCGGCAGCTGAGGATGACGGACTTTGATTCTGACACCTTCTCCAAAGCCAGGCTCCACAGGGAATTTGAAGGTGAGTCCACACGCAGGGGGATGCTCCCAGATTTGGGCATTGCACAGCCTGGCCGGGAACCAAAGGTTCCCCCATTGCTGGGGCAGATGCAGCTGATCCTTCAGTCGGCTGCCAGGCTGCTTTTGGCAGGGCTGGGGGGATGGGCTGGGGTGCTGATGAAATGGGAGTGGGCTCCTGGCCCTGCCAACAGCCCCAGCACCCACCGTGCCCCGGGCTGGGGCTGGGGCAGCCAGCCCGACACAAAGAAACCCCCATGGTGGGAGCAGAGGTGGGACTCCAGAACCTGTGCAGGGGCTGCTTTGCTTTGCAGGCAAGGAAGGGCTTGGGCTGCTCCACTGCCCCTGTTTGCTTTGGGATCACCGTTATTTTGGAGGGCAGTGCAGGGGGAAGGGAGCAAGCCTGGGCTTCCCTCACCTGTGGGTGGGTTTTTCCCTGGCCTGCAGGGGTTGGGCCTTCCTTAGCCCCTGACAGAGATAAGATTTTTGACCTTTTTTCTTGTTCCCCTTTTTGTCTGTAATCTATTTTCAATAATTTGTTGTGTGTTTTTCTAGAGGAAGCGTTCCAGGTGGGGTCCAGTTTGGATGGGGAAGTGCTTGGGAGCAGCTGTGGCGTGGATGGGCCGTGCCCTTGGAGAAGGATGAGGACATCGTTTGGGACCAGCTTTTCTTCCAGCGAGGGATGGCGTGAGGTGGGTCCTGTCTGCTTGGCATGGTGGGATCAGAGCTTTGGGGAGATGGCAGCGAGCACAGGAGCATCCTGCTCTGGGCAGCTGCTGAGGGCTGGATGTGCCGTGGCCGGCTGCAGGCTGGGCACATGTCCTGCCCTCCTGCTCTGCTTCCACAGGCAGCAGGGATGGGCAGCTCTGGGCACAGCTCTGGGCACGGCCAGCATGGCCTGGGCACTGCGGGCGGCTGGGACAAGGGGACAGGAGCCTTCAGCTGACGGGCGCTTTCTGGTTTCTCTCCTTGCAGCCGGGCTCTGCAGGTGCTGAGGCTGCTCTGGGCTCTGCCAGGGCTCTGCTGGAGCTCAGCACCGGGCCGCAATCAGCCAAAGAAGAAATGGGGTGACCTGCAGCACAGACCTGCTGGAGCATTTCAGCAACACAGCTCAAGTTTGCAGAGTGTACACCTTCAAGGGCAAACATGACACCACCCAAAAATTAAACTTGTTCAATAGCTTCTGAAATGAAATCAATCTGGGATGACCCCAAATGACATTTTACAGCTTGCTCAAGCTGTAGCTCAGCCCTTCTCTGAACTGTTCTCTCCCCCACCTGCCTTTTACTTCCCAACTGCTCCCTCTTGTCCCACAGTGAGTTCCCAGCCCATGGCAGTCTCCATCACACTGTTGCCTTCCTTGGTGCCCCTCACCATGAGGAAGGCCGAGCCCCAGGCTTAGGGACTCATCCTGTCACTGGATGAGGAGCAGCAATGTCTCAGAGCTCCAGTGGGATTTTAGTGTCATTCAGAGCTCCTCTTCTGCCCTCAGCTGTCCTCACTGCTGAGTTCCCACTCCCTTTTCGTCGTCCTTGCAGCAGGATGAGCTCTGTGAATCCCCTTGAGCCTCCCCACTCTGCCCAGCCCACGCACCCACCTCAGTTATGCTGAAGCTGCAGCTTCTCTGTCTCCTGTGGCACACCAGTCCAGTCCCCTGTGCGGGGAGCCCCAGCCCCAGAGCACAGCACTCAGCAGTGCACTCCAGGCTGGAGCAGCTGCCCTGCAGCCATGGCTTGGCTCTTTGTGGCAAGGGAATGCTCCCTGTTTGCAGCTGTCCCTGCAGGATGGCCCCAGGGCAGAGCCCAGCCGGGCTCCCACTGCAGCCCCTGAAGCTTGGGGCAGACAGTGGTCCCAGAGCTGGGGTTCACGGGGGGCACCCGGAGCTGTGGCTTTCAGTCAGTGTTGGCAAATGTTGTGTTCTCATCTCCTGCAGCCTGTGGGGAAAGCAGCCTGTGCTGCCAGGCCTGTGTGTGCCAGGGGCTCTTGGATGTCTCTGTACCCATGGACAGAAGGCTCTGTGTGTGCCAGGGGCTCTTGGATGTCTCTGTATCCATGGACAGAAGGCTCTGTGTGTGCCAGGGGCTCTAAGATGTCTCTACCCATGGACAGAAGGCCCTGTCTGTGCCAGGGTTTCCATAATGTCTCTGTACCCATGGGTATGGAATAGCATGGACACTGAAAGTGTCAGTCCCGTTGCTTGCACGCTCCTTCCTTTGTACACAAGACACATCCAGGCACACCCCCATGTACAGATACATTAAAAGGACAGGGAGGGACAGAGATTTCCCACAGTACTCCAACTTTGGCATAACTCACCTTTTAGCTGGTGGCCAGGGGATTTTTTTTCCCAGCTCTGTGTGAGAAGGTGTCCAGGAGCTGAAGGAGCAGCATTTAGAAGCAGTTTCAGGATTTCTAGGCAGGAAGTGGAGCTGACAACCATCCACGTAACTTGCCGTATTCATCAGGATGTGCTGCTGGTTCTTTGGGAATATGGCCCAATGGAGAGACGAGACTTGGAAAAATCCCAGCTCTCTGTGGGTTTGTGCAAAGGGGGAGCAGCAGAAACACTTTGTGTCTGCTTTGGGGACACAAGGTCCAAGGAGCTGCGGTGGCAGAGGGTGACCTGGGCTGGTGGCAGGTGAAGTCCTGGTTCATGGCATCCCAGAGTGGCACAGGACAAAGCTCCAAGCACTCCCAACCCCACTGATGAAGTCTTTGTGATGCTGCACATCCTATAGGAAAAGCTGCTGTCACACAATGCACTGGGATTTCTAAGTTTCATTTTAATTACTTTAGGTCCAAGTTTCAAACTGCAATGTTTTTGTTCTCAAGACACAGTCGTGCACAATCCATCTCTCATCCTCCTATTGCTTCAACACCAATTTAAAAAAATAAATCTTAATATTGGAAACAAAACCCAATGTCTTTAAAAAAAGAATGCTGGGGTCAGTCAGTAAGATGGATCCAGGCCATCAGAACAGGCACAAAGTAAATGAGTTCTCCTTTTAAAAAGATCAGTTACCTCTTAAATACAAAGTTACAGAAGATTTCATTACACATTTGTTTCTTTTTGTTTTCTCTTTCATATTTTTCTCATTTTTAAAATTTTTTTCTATTTCTTTTTAAGTAGATAACACATCATGTAAAATAGGTAAGATTTTTCAGCAAAAATCAGATTTTTCAGCAAAAATAAGATTTACAGCAAAAAAAGATACATTTCTGATAAACAATGAAAATATTTACTCCTCTGTTTAATTTTCTCTGGATACCCTGCGGTAAAAAATCTAGCAGATATGAGAAGAGGTGTCAAGTGTTTGCTTTGGACTAAGCTGGAGTTCAGCACTGCTGACATCCTGATCCAGCCAAGAGTTGCAGAATTCTTTTGCACATCCCGAATGTGTTTGCAGGCACAGCACCTGCAGTGCTGACACACCAGTGCACGTGAATAACTCTGTTACTCCCTCACAGAAGTTGGGCTCTGCCCCAGAGCGAGGTGCTCCAGCCCTTTGCTCCTGGTTCCCGTGGGGAGCAGCTCCCTTCCCTCTGGCTGAGCTGCTCAGGCAGAGCCCGGCAGCTCCTGGCCCTGCAGGGCTGAGGCTTTTCCCCGTTGCTGGGCACAGACTGATGGAGCAGCACTGCTGAACACGGGCACACACAGGGACCAGCAGCAGCTGCCTTTGGCCACCTGAGGCTCCAAGGCCCAAACTCAGAGCAGACAGGGCTGGAAGAGACTCACAGGCTCCCCGCTGGCTGTGCTGCCCCACTTGTGCCCACCTGGGAGCCCCCAGGGCCAGCAGGGACTTGAGATGGCAGCCCTGGGCTCCTGGAGCTTGTGCAAGGAGCGGAGCTGGGGACTCCCTGTCCATGGGGAGCTTCCAGATGGAAAAGGCTGCTGTGCCCAGGCAGCTCCAAGGGCACAGAAAGGAGGGTCTCCACCACGGGATCTGTGCCAGTCCCACAGTCCTGGGCAGCAGCCACCGAGCCCTGGGGGAGCAGAGGGCACAGCAAGAGGGACAAAAGCAGGCAAGGTCAGAGACTGGAGAGAGCCAGACCCGGCAGCAGGAACAGCTGCTCCATTGCACTCTTGGAGAAAGCTCTTGGCTGCTTCAAAGCGCTGAAAGGCGTGCAGGGCAGAGAGGAGGCCACACCAAACACTGCTCCTGTTTGCACAGCCTCCCCTCTCCATGTCCCAGAAGGAATTGGATGGACTGTGCTCTTCTCTCCGAGTGTCTCGTTCAGCACGAGCAGCTGAGCGCCAGGAGCTGAAGGAGCTGAAGCCTCAGGCCTCAAGAGCTGGGCCTGAGGAGACTTTGTGAGCAAATGAATGCTGCTAACATGGACCTGTCTGAATACAGCAGATGGAATCATGGAATCACAGAATCCTTTCTGTTGGAAAAGACCTCTGAGCTCATCCAGTCCAGCCGGTCACCCAGCAGTGTCGAGCCCAGCACTAAAACACGTCCCTGAAGTGCCAAGGCCTGGACAACAGCCCTGAGTGAGGCCCTGAGCCAAAGGTGGCCTCTGGATGAACCTTCCAACCAAAGGTTATCTTTGCATCTGCTCACTTGTCACTGTAGAGCAGGACAGGAACGAAAATGACTCCAAATCAAAGGCAAAGAGAAGGAACTCCGATCTATTTCAAATGCACCGCTCCATTTATAGAGAACATCGTGTGGACTGATTTCATTGGTCTTAGAGTAAAAACATCTCACACCACTGGTGTGCAGTGAATGACGCACGGTGGCAGAACCCATCTATAAACAATGTGAACAACAAGATAGATTAGAGAATTATTTACATTCTTTCCCAACTGTCTCCCAGGCTCTCGCCTGGTTAGAAAACCTTCTCTTTTTCTCTCTGACTGAACTGAGAATATCCACACCCTGCTTTCTGGGATTTCTGGCCCTGCCTCCTGTCCCAGAGTTTGGCAATTCCCCTTGCACAGCGTGCTGAGCTCTCCATGACCAGCTCGAGGGGTTTCTCAGCTGTGGCATCCTGTGGCACGGCACAAGAATCTGCCTCCAATTAGCTCGGGAGCGCAGCTCCAGACACATGGGTTTGGTTGAGTAAATGCTATTTGTTTGGTGGGCAATGATGTTTTTCTCAGCTTATGCTTTATTCATAGCATGAGTGACATTTCTGCAAGAGGTAGTGATGTGTCTCTGGGTCTTAGTTCTGTTCTGGTTTTGGAAAATACACTTCAAACAGCTATAGCATTACACATTAGATAACCGGCGTATGAGTAAAATTACAGTAATAACTAGGGGCTTATGAATTAAATGAAATAAATATAGACACTAGGTTTTAAAAACTACAGGGCTTTACTATGATGAAAGGAATAATTTGGATTCAAGGGTGGAATAGATCTTGGGTTTGAATTTAATTATATGTTACAGTTTTGCAATTATCATTGTTGGATTACTCATGGGATTAAAATGCACATCTTTTAAAATGAAAGGTAGAAATGCAGCTTTTTAAACATTTCATTTCAAGATCATTAGGTACATTATTACCTCAGCTACAAGACAATTTCATTTTTGCTCTGATGCTCTTTGATTTCTAACAGATAGGAAACAGCCTTCAGTAGTCTCTCTTCATAGTGTTTCTTTTTCTGTATTCCCATGTCTTGGACTAAATTGCTTCTATTGAAGATCTGCAGTGGCCCAAATGACCATATTTGAGCTCTGAATTTGTTGTATCTCTCTTCCTGTTTTTTCTTTTGGCCTGTTTTCAGATTAATAATGTGAGACTAGATAAGCTTCACAAAAAAAAAAAAAGAGTCTATTTCATCATGATAACCCAATAATACTATCAGGCAGCATCAAACAAACAAGCTGTGTGTTTCTCCAGAGCCCTGAGATGAATACCTTTTTTGAAACATGGAGATTTATATTCCTGTGGGAATGTAAGTGATATCAAGGGCAGCAGATTTTGAGTGCAGCTGTAGTTACCATTAACAGAGGTAAGTATTTGAAGGAATTTTGATATTTCAGCCATGGTTTATTATCAAGGGTCTCTTGTGTGAAATATACCAACCAGAACATAGATGACCATTGATTGCTACATTTGGCTTCATTAAAAAAAAATAAATAAATAAATAAAAGGAAGAAATCTTCTTAAATGCATTATGTTTTTAATATTTAAGAAGTGAGTTCATGGAAACCTGGAAACTCATACTCAGGTGCTGTGAATCACAAGAGTTTCTTGTGGAACAAAGCACAGCCATCTATACTGTGTGTGTATCTGAGTGTGCGTGGGTTACTTTTTTGTGAATCGTGAATCTTTTCTATCTTTAGATTGTTATTAATAGAAGAACTTTAAAATTCCTTTCACATTCATAGCCAGAATTTTGGATCAAATACATAGAAAGAAATACAGAAGTGTGGGCATTTCTGAGGTTCTAGAGTTCCCCATATGACCAAGCAGTAGAGTTTATAATCTCTGTATTTTAACTTTCCTTGTCCGGTAATATGGACTAGAAAAATAAGATTTGTATATAGAGTCTAAAAGCATAGAAGATTAATAGTTTGAAGTACTGCCTTCAGCTTTCACAAAATTCATGAAGAAGTGAAGACTAACAACATTAAGGAGGTGTTCAATAGCTCTGTGTGATTGACCAAAGCAGTTTCATTAGATTTTCTTTTCCTTCTTTTTTTTTTTTTTTTTTTTTTTAATAATTTAAGCTGTGCTTTTGCCAAATACCAGTCTCAGAACTTTGCACCCTACATTCTGACAAGAGGCAGCAGTATAAAAGAGGTGGGAAGAGAGGCTTTAGCAATATATTTTCTCCTTTTGCCATTCTCCCAAGGCAAAACCTGGAGTCTTTCTGAAGCCATTGGCCAGCATTTACTCTTAATCTCCAGCCTGTATCTACATATTAATTTTTTAAAAATTGTATTCAATGGATCATGTAAATAAGTCTGCTGTCCAGCAATTATTCATGTAAGATGCAATGCAACCAAATTGTATTGTGATTTTCCTATTGCAAAATCTTGTCCTTTTAAAAAAAAATTCTAATATTTTATTTTTCTGAAGGCAGAGTGGATGCAGACAATGTACCTGCCAAAGTCAGAGAGATTGCAGACAGAGTTTCCAGTTTTTAAGTTTCCAGGGCTTTGTGTATTCAGATTCAGGCATTCTAACTTTGAACATGCAGCCATTTAATCTTGCAAAGACAAAGGTTGTATTGGCATGGAAGCAAATACAGAAATGCACTCTGTAAGGCCATGAAAGAATGTCACTGCATTACAGCAGCCTAACAAGGTATCATACATCAGCTGAAGCATTGTAATTGTCTGTCTGTGCACTTGAGCTTGCCCAGAGCGAGGTAAACATCCATATGCTCCAGGGATTACTCATTAAATGAAGCATTATGGTTTAGTACTGAGAAATCTCTGCTGTCCTTCCATTATTTTCTACTTAAATGATCATTTTCTTCTGCATAACAGTAAGTTTTAATTACGCGATTTGCTATGTGTGTATGTTGGATGTTTTTCAGTTGCTCATGCAGACTGTAGACAAACACATACATGTGTGCAGACACAACATTTTCCCTGCTATAATTTGGTATTTCTGGCACTTTGCAATAGTAGGGTCAAAGCCAAACTGTAGCTACCTCTGGAAAATCTTACAAGTAGCTGTAATTGAAAAAGGCAGTATAACTTTTCTGTTTTAAAACCTAGTGGAGACTTTTTTTCGGAAAATGGAAAGTATTTCATCATTGCTTCAATGTGAGTTTTTGATGAAGTTATGGAACTTTTGAATGTGTGTATTTTTTGAAACAATTCTGAAACTCATTAGGCAGTAACAGAAATGCCTTTACATTATCGTGATCCACTGCTAACTCAAAATTTGACTTTTGATAGATGTAGTAAAAAGAATGAAATTATTCTGAATTCTAAGTAAGTAAATACAACTAATTTGATCCTCCAGGATAATTACAGTTTATAATACTGAATTGAAAAGTTTATTGTGGTTGTAAAACAAAAGGAACTTTTTGATAGGGCTTACTGTTGTAGTTCTGTGAGATGCAATCCTTTTGGATATTTCCTACCCCTCATGATTCACTCTGTTGCTAATGAAGCTGTATTCTGACAGGCCTTTAAATTAATGCCTATGCCTGTATGAAGCACAAGTATGGAGTACATAAAGTACAATTGTTTTAAGTATTTATATTTGTCTACTGATGCACTAGAATCTAACAAACTCAAAGGAGGAATCCCTTTCACGAGCTGTAAATTTCAAAAGTTCTGACCTATTGACTTCATGAGAGCAAAAATTCTCCAGTGGGAGTAAGATGTTCATCATGCCTTAACATAAAGTCCAGGAGTCAGGGAAATGCCTGGCTGGAATAAACAAGCAGCTCATCCAGTCTGCCATTCTGGCACCAAGGGCGGGTAAGACCAGATGTTTCAACGGAAGGCATAAATCTTCACAATTTTACTGTTCTGTATTGCAAGATGATGTTTCTTACATCACTCACACCTTGAAACCTGAAGATTAAGAGAGCTTATAACTCTTACTTCCTCATAGTCAGTTTATAACATAAATCTTAAAGCACATTTCTTAAATTATTCAGTAATTTTGAAAGCAGATTTTGAAGATACATTATCAACTGGTGCAAAAGTAAAACGCTTCACCTCCATGCTGCCTTTATTAGAGTAAAAGTTGTGAATATGAGAAATCCTGGTCATTTCAGTAAACTAAAAGTGAATTTTACTGCAGCGTGAGAGAGGCAAAGGGCCTTGTCAAGGAGAGATGTGACAGATCTCCCCAGCTGCTGGGTGCTGGGATGCCTTTTCCATCCTACCTGCCTGCAGGTACTCACCAGTTCATGTGTGGGAACCCTTCTGCTACCAATCCTGAGCCACTGATGGCTGTGAAACTGAAGGGTTTGTCTTTCACTGATCTCAGCTCTGATTTTGCCCCATGTTTGCCAGCCTTGGCAAATGCTTACTCTGTTGAATTGAACTTAGTTTGTTCAAAGCTGATCCTGGATTCTCACCAAAGATTTAGTTGTGAAATATCTCGTCTTGTGCAGTGACCATAGCAAGATATTTCTCTTTGGCAGCAAACACTCATTAGAACTGATGACTACTATCACCTTCTTAACTTTCTCTTGACCAATTTTCACTTAATTTCCCACTCACACCGTGAGACAATTATACAAAATAAATAATGAGGTAGCATGTGTCATGCAGCTAATGTTGAAACAGTTGGATGAGCATCAAACTAAATCCGAATTTTCCTTTTTTTATTGCCCAATGGGAGCTACTTTCTGGCTAATGTTATGAAGGTGGTGGTGTATGAGGGGAAATTAATACATTATCACATTGCACTATTGATATTGGAAGTGGTTCTTCACACATTGGGTAGCAGACATATAAACTTGTTTGCCAGATGGTGTTGCAGATGCAAGAATTTTACAAGGGCTCAGAGGGATGCTGGACAAGTACTTGAAAGTGATATCTACTTGGGGGTTGCAAAATAGACAGGCCACAATAGGCTCAGGAAATCTCCTTAGCTGAAAATAGATGGAGAGGAGGGGGGGCACTAAGGGTAGGGAAATATCGTATATAAATGTTCTATATTTTTTCTTCTTGCTGTTGAAAAGAGACCACTAGACTGGATGAGCCTTCAGTTTTGCCATTACAAACATTTTTGTATTCTTATTTAAGTAACAAGTTGTTGTGTGAGAGGATTTTTCTGGAACAGGAAATTAATGTTGAAGGTGGAGAAAACCCAGAACTGCTTAAATGTAGAAAATTAGTAATATGTTTTGTGATCCATATTGCTAAGGAAAGAAAAATGAGAGACCACTTTAATGCTGAAAGAATATCAAATGTGAATACTTTCTCAGTTACTGACTGCCTAAGTTTGCAGTCTTGCCTTTTTAGCTTTTATATTTCACCTTATATTACCGTCAGGAATAGATCGTCATTGTTTTGTGGTGACTTCTACTGGTAGTTCACCAGGTACATATATATGCCTTCACATATAGAAGGCATTTTCTGGTCTAGCTGTCTGTCTCCTTCATCCTACATGCTTCTTTCTGTGGTAGAACTTAAGTTCCGTAACTTGCACTACAGTACGCATATACTATTGATAAAGGAAAAAACGGCTGTAGCACTATGTCTGCTAAAGATATTCTTCTTTTTCAGAAAGCAGATCCTTATGTGGAACAATTAAAGGAGACATGGTCAAGTTATAGTTCATGGGTCAGTTTAGTGACTCATGATACTGAAATTTTTTATGCACTTACTTTAATCCTGTTTTTTTCATTTGTCTCATCCTTCATTGGGGTTGGCCTTGCATGCTGAATTCTTTTCTTTTTATTGCTTTATGGTTTTTAATGTCTGCACAAACTCCTCTGAAAAACAAGAGTGTGGTTGAGGTGCCTCTAAAGAAACAGAGATGCCAGGGCTTGAGTGGGCTTTTTGAATTCACTCACTCTGCATGTCCTGACTACCAGAGCTGGGTTATAACTTGTAAAAGTCACTAGAAACAGCTGACTTTCTTATCATCCATAAAATTTAAATTTGCATCTGGCAGACTTTTTGTTGCCAAAAAAGTTTAGGAAAAAAGTTACGGTTATCATTGTTACTATTGCCCTTCTTAATTTTATTAGGATTAATGATGATGGTGAAAATTATAACTGTCCTTGCTCCCAGAATTGCTCTACTTGATATTAAGAAGACCAAAACTCTGCTGCAGTGGTTTCTTTTGCATGTTTTACTGGGTAATATCAGCTACAGACTTTTATCAGCTGTCTGAAGTTACTGCTTGCTGATCATTAGCATGACTACAACCCATGAGTTTATAGATATCCTGAGACCATTCAAGAATAAGTTCTGCGAGAAGGTATTTTTCCAGAAAATCTATCTGTAAGGAAAACGGCTTTTTGCATCCTGCCAGTGTATTAGTGGTGTGAGACAATAGCAATTTAACAGTCATTTTCTTGGTACAAGTTATTAGTCATCTTTGTTCTTTTGAGGAGATATTTTCAGTGGTTTGGGTTTGGGTTTTTTTTTGGTTTGTTTTTTTTTTTTTTTGGCATTAATGGCACTTCTGTCACTATCTGGCTTAGTCAATTACAGATCTCCAGAATAACAAAACTCACAGTTTGCATGTATGTCTCTGTTTTTTCTTGGGGTCCGGAGAAATGTGACTATTCTGCATTTCCTAGAAAGGGAGTTGTGAGACCTCAGCCCTCATTGCACATTACACAGAAAAAATCTGTAATGAGCTCTTTCTGTGCCTCAGGAGGAGCACAAAGCAGCTGGAGCGGGACTAAGAGTCCAGACAGCTGAGCTCAGTGGGGATGGAGGATGGTCAGCACTAGAGAGAAAATGTTCGATAGCTTGTCAATTCATGACCCTGAGGTCCGAGAGGCTTCCATTCCCTCGGACAAATGCTGATCCCCATTAATATGAATGGTTGAACTTCATTTGACATCAGTCAGTCCAGGGGCTGAGTGCAAGTACATTATTCCCCGTGCCATTAATGCAAGTCACATACCCCAGCTAGGCAGATAAGGGAAATAGAATTTTCAGTAGTCATTGTTGTTTTGCTTTGCAGTACTGTGTGGAGGTGGTCAACTCCTCATGCTTGATTATCTTCAAGATATTTGTTGCACTTTATAAAGTTCATCGGCAAACTTGTGCTTGCTTCTTAAAAGTAGTCTGCTGTGTCATGTAGCCCATTTGACTGGGTAGAAAGAAGCATGTCATGTTTAAGATAGTGACACTGATAATTAGCTGTTACTATCTAATTCCACTTCTTTTTTTCACTTCAATTCCTCCTAGAATATCTAGTGAGTACATTTAGCATCAGTTTCCCCAGCAGAAATAGTAGGCACACATTTTCTTTACAATGACTCCATGATGTATGTACTAGTTACTGTTATATTTTAAGTTGAATGTACGAAAGGTATTATATAAGTTTTGAAAACTACCTTAATAGTGTTTTATTCTTCTCTAGGCACAGGAATTTTGATTTTGTATTGTGATTTAAATAGACAATAACTAAAAATGAAGGCTTTAGTTTCTTAATTGGTTGTCACATATTTTAGGGGTGGTTACCATTTAGTTTGGTAAAGGATCCGAAGACTCAGATTCCTTTTGAACAGCCAATATCTATTTTTTCTGATGATTTATTCATAGCAGTTAGGTTTTTGCAATTCCTTGTGAGGAAATTGCCCTTCATAGGATCTGTCTATGTAAGGTTGTTGTATAATGCATGCTCATTTGCTTAGTTGTATTTGTAAGCTCCAGCTGTGCCCATCACTTGCTAAATCTGTCATTAAAGGATTTTGTTTTTAATTCTGCCTGGCTTTGTTTTCAGATGTCTCTGAATTCCTTCCTGTGTTGAGTCACAGCTGTGAAAAGAGAAATCTTCCTCTTTAATTCAAGGGGTCAGTGGTTTAAAAGCACTAAAGCCTGGTGGGGAACAGCTTAAGGAAGGTAGTTAATCATAGTGACCCCAAGACTTCATAAACTTACACAAGGCTCATCTGACAGGCAGAGTCCTGGATATCTTCAAGCCCTGGTTTCTTTGAGGAGTAACTGTTTTGCCAGGGAGTGGAATCCTCTATGGAACAAGCACCAGTGATGGGTCTTTGCCACCTGCTCAGCTGTGGCTATAGAAACACAGCTTAATCTTCTCCACCACATTTCTTTTTCTAGCTAAGCCAGCATGCAGCCCAATTCCTTTCTAGTAGTTTTTTTTCCCTGCAATGTTGAGAAATATTTAATGTGGTAACTACAATGGCTTCCACTTCCTGGTGTCACTGGGACATAATAGACTGGCAGGAAAGAGCTGCTGATCTGGATAGAAAAGAGAGGTCAGGAGGGAACACACAGATGGTCTTGTGTGCTGGGCGAGCAGAAGTCATTGGCGTGGTTTGGGTGTCAATAATTCATCCAGTGGCATTTTTCACCCAGCTTCTTCAGACTCCAGTGGGGAAATCTTGGAATAAATCCCCCTCTTGTCTCCGTGCAGGCAAAAGCCTTATTTCACATACCATGTTAATAACTGTGACACTCAGCTGTGGGCTTAGTTTTCACGGGATGGGCAAACCAGGACCATGTGGGTGAACTGTACGTGGAAGCTGTGAGATACTGAATTAAGTGATACAGCTAATGCAGTGCCTGTACCTATGCTGTGTGTACTCCACTTGTCCTATGCACACATTGCTGTTCTTGGTACAGGGGTTGATTATCTGCCTATGGATCAGTTCTTGAATTGCTTCAGCTTTTGGACAGTGTTATAAAAGAAAAGTGATCCTGTTTTCATTCAGATTTTAATAGTGAAGTAGTTAATTCGTAAGCAGCTCAGGTAGACATTGCCCTTATCAGAAGAGTCTTTGGGAAGAGAAGGTCACTAGAGAGTAGAAAAAGTCATTTGATGGCTGTCAGACATCCAAGTTTAAGTGGAAGGGTGTTGGATGTTGAGCAAGACCTTCAGTGTGTGATTCAGTTCAGTTATTAATTTGTCCATTAACTGCTAAAGGAAATAGTAGAAAAATTAGGATTGAAGGAGACATGAGGAAGTCATATGATTTTATTTGTATTTCGAAGGATGGATAACTTCAGCTTTGGATTAGATTGCTTAGAGCTATGTCCAGTCAAGCTTCAAATGTCTGCAAAGATGGAGAATCCACAATTTCTCTGAGCTCCTGTTCCAGTGTTGACAATCCTTTCATTCCCTGAGGAATGAAACCTCAGAAGTCCCTCAAGATTGAGATTGCCTCATCATCTTAGGGGACAAATGACTTAGGGGAAAAGGAAATGAGAAGTGTTTTACATCCTGCCTTTTTAATATTGGACTTCTGGTTATGGAAACTAACTGGTTAACCATCTAAATTTTTCCTTTTTTTCAGTGAAATACTGATTCATCCTTGCACACTGTGTCCTCACAAGACACAGGAAAGTTATTGTGATTTTAAACTAAAGTGGAAGTATTTCTGTGTTGAATGGAGGAGGTGATGCATGAATTCTTGGTTTCTTTTTCAGTATGGCTGTTTCAGATTCCAGGAACTGTCATGATAGCACCCCTCATAAAGCAGCTTAAAAATAGCAAAACAACTATTGCACCAAATATAAAGTGATTCCTGCTGTGTCACAAACAGAAAGGTTTTTGAAGCTCTGAATAGATAGCAGCATGTTGTAACCCTTGAAAATGGTAAAATTGATGATCAGAGGACACAGGGCTGTTAAAGCTTTGATGACCTGCTGTCTGAACCCATACTGGCAGTGTGTTTTTCCTTACACAGCTCTGTGAAGTTCTTTATAGAAAATGAAACTGTGATTGCTTGTAATTTTCTGCAGTTTGCACAAGCACTTAAATCACAAATAAAACACTGTAAAAAGTGGCATGTGAGTCATGGATCTCCCTGCAGGAGTTCCAAGTCTGTTGTCCCTGTGGAGAAGGTTGGCTGTGTGACTAGGGGGATGTGGGTACTGGTCCTGACGGCTAGTGTGATGTTATCCAAGGGATGTCATCTCCGATGGCAGCATTAAAAGAAATCCAGCTACCTCTAACAAGGATAGAGGGTAGAGAATGGAGACATTAAAGCTTTTAAAGTGCTCAGATGCTGTGATGATGAGTACCTGAGGGAAACCCATCAAGAGGAGCAGGTCCCCATTGAGTCAATGACTTGTGTAAGCTCACAAGTGGGATTTTTTATAGAGACTCTGCTGATTCTCTGTCACATATACTCCAAATTTAAATGAAATCAAGTGTTTAAAAAAACCAGGAAGAAAGCAAATGTGTTCAGTCTAACAATAAAATAACTGGGTTATTGGGCCAACAGATGATCACTGCTGTGCAGTGTACACGTTCATATGTGTATCACTTTACATTTTAGCTGCACAAAATGTTGATCCAAAATTAGGTGGACAATGCATTAAAAAAACCCTTCTCCAGTAGACTTCAAGAATATAGTAATGAATTTTTAAATCAATTTGTTGAAAGTGGAAATTAAAATCCTTCCGGCATGTCTTTCCCTATAGTGTAGTTTATATATGAAATCCTGCAGACTGTGCTGCACAGAGTTCACTGACAGTGCATCGAATAATGAGGCCATACGTTGATGAAAGGAATTTTAGTAAAATATGCCATTGGATATACAGCAAACAGATTTGATCAAAGCCCAGCTGCCGTATGAAGTACACATTTTTTAACCATTACTAAACTGCATTAGCCTGAATTATTTTGAAAGTTATGATTTGACTTCTACACAGCTGACAATAAACTAAATAGTACTGGCAGTTGAGGAAACATGCTTTCAGGATTTGTAAAATAGAAAAAATAAAAAAAATATTTTATTATATTTTATTAAGATGCCAACTACAACATGCAGTTGCCTCTACTTAACATTTGTAACATTCTGTTTTTATCGGAGAGTCTCACAGACTTTAGATACAGCTGTGAGTGCCTGCAAGCATTTACACAAAATTACAAACTGTTGGGCAATACATTAATGCTTACATGAGATAATATAGCTACAAATTTTAGTACAATAAAGCATTAGCTGCGAAATGAAATTTACCTTTTAAATATTTATGTAAATGTAAATCTTTGTTCCTTTATTTCTTTCTGCTTTGGGGAGGGTTTGTTTTAGGGTTGTTTTGGTTGAGTTTTTTATTTAGTAGAGTCTGCTGAGTTGTGACTGTGTGCATGATCTGCAGGTTGTGCCTGCACACAGAGTTGGCTGTCTGGTGGTGCCTCAGATGTGTGTATGGCTGAAATGTGTAATCTATTGCTGTATAGTGTGCAATTAATGGAGCCATACAGCACTAGGATCTGGCTGAGGTCTGGATTGCTTGGATCAAGGACAGGAGAGCCCCACCTACTTGCATCTGTAGATGTATCCATGCAGAAACTCACAGGCTGTTCTCTTTCAGAGTATGCACTGCTATCCACCTTGCTGCTGTATCCTGCAGAGCTGTAAGTCTGGATTTGATATATCACAGATTTCACCAGAGTGCTGCACTACTGTCCCTTCAAGCTGGGTTTTTCACAAATGTACAAAAGTCATGATAGGGCAAGTTCAAGTAATTAATCTGTAGAATACCCCATTGCCACTAGTTACTGGTTATGCCCAAAAATATCAGCCAGTTCAGACTTCTGGTCCCTGCTAGAGGACCGATGCTTCACTCCTGCATATTTTGGAAGGTCTCCTATGAAAGGAAATAGCAGAGAACGGTTTTTCCACAGCAAAGCACTGGCAAGAACTCCTGGAGGCGAAAATGAGACTGTAATCCTTCCTTTGTGTTGGCCAAGGTAGGTTTATGTTTCTTCCAGCAGAAGAATGGTGGTTGCAGGGTCAGTGGTTTAGGTGGCTTGACAGTGCTGCCTGAGGGTAATTCAGGCTGCGGCAGGACAAATGCCATCTGCTAGAGTTTAAATGCTCAGGCAGATCTCCCCAAAATGAGCATTTGTTTTCTCTGATGGCCATTGTGACATTTTTCTGGCTTTCCAGTATTTTCTCAAGAGCAGGCCAAGGCTGTTCCACAGGCAGAGCTTCCTGCAAGTGTTGTCTCCTTCACTCAGAGCTGAGCCAAACCACCCCAAGTGCTGCAGGTGGTGACAGACATTTCAGAGGAAAATTCTCTGTCTCTCTTCGAAACCCTTCAGACGTCACAGTACTTGGCAGAAAGTGGTTTTCCATCTAGTCTACCTTTTCATTAATGTCTCTAGGAATTTTCATGCTACTGCTTTTTTCTTTTCTTGGACACCAGAAATGCAAAACTCATCTTAGAATCACTTTTCATAGCATTAGTGTTTTTTTTGGTCTGCTGGGGAAACATGCTGTACTTAAAATAATGTAACACAGGTTTGGCTTAGGGGTCCTTTTGATTCTTATGTGTTGCTAAATCGTGCCTTACACTGCTTTCTTCTTTGGCTTGTGTTTGGGTTTTGTTGTCTGGGTTTTTTTTTTTTGTTTTTATTTTTTTTTTTTTTTAATGATCAGACTTGTAGGGCATTCTCATGTCTTTCTAAATAAAGAGCCTATAGAAAGCTGTTATGATGGACGTAATACCTGAAGTCATAGTTCCTTCCCCAAAGGAAACAAGAGGAAATGAGGAAAAAGAATCCATAAGAGATACATATGCATCTAACTATAGAGTGAAAGGCATGTTGATATTTCTGTGCAAAGATCCCAGCTTCACATCTGACTGGTGGGACATTTTATTTATGTCCCTACCTCCTCTTGGAAATACAATTTTTCAGATGACAAATTGCTTTCCATCCTATCCTTTTTCTTGAACAATAGATACTGTGTTTGAGAAACAGCCTATAGAATGTAGAAAGCAGTGAGTCTGGTTGTTTTTTGGGGTTTTTTTTGGGTTTGTTTATTTTTTTTCTTTTTGAGGAGACACAATATACAAATAATTAGGGTTAGAGAATAGCATTTGCTTTATCATCAGTCTTGGATTTATGTGTTACAGGTCCAAAATATAGAATGCCACAGAAAAAATTTCTCGGAATCACCGTTTGTAATGATACATAACATGTCTGTGTGCATGGCTGTCTATCTGTCACTTTCTGAAAAGATTACTTCTGTGTCTGTGTGAAATTTTTGAGTGCAATCCTGACCTCACTGACATTGACCTGAAAAAGATCCTGATATCTTTTGAGGATGTAGTGCCCATTTCCTATGTGTGTAATTTTAGGTGCCCAACAGTAAATTTCATGGTCAGATGAGCTCTTCAGAGCAATGTGACACAGACCATTCTGTAAGGTTTCTACCATTTCAACCAGTGTTTATCTCCAAACAGACTACATGCCTGTTAGAAAGGCTTCCACCAGCAGATTCCCTTCAGAAAGTTGCTGAAAAGTATGAAAAAGTAAACAATGTAAGGGAGTTCCTTCCTCCTTATTCTCTCATTTCACTTCCTTAGTCACCATTTTTTACTTGAGCTTGAGTTCATCTCAACAAAAAATCCAGTGTAATCCTCAAATGTATTTTCTCTCTCTATTGGAGAGCTTTATTTATTATCAGATGGTTCTCTGCAAGAAGATTTTTTTGCTGACTCTGTTCCCTCAATTGTGTCCTCATTGTCTCTCACACCCTTCATTTTTCTTTGCTCGATTTGGTTTTTCTCAAGTGAGAATCACAGCGGTGATTTTTCTTGCCAAGTTATTGGTGTTGAATGGATGGTGTGTAAATCCTGTGAGGAGGTAAGTAAAAGTTAAAGCCTTTATAGTTTTGCAAAACTCAATGTAAGCTGGGTTATGCTTCTTAGGAGTCTCTGCTAATTGTTTGGGTATTTAACAATAGCGAAGACTGCTGCATGGCAAAACCTCATCTAAACCAGGTAAACTAAACCCAGTGATTTATGCAACATAAAATGAAAAAAAAAAAAATCACTTACTGCAGGCTCACATAATGCTTTTTGATTGTACCATTGTATTTTTATTCATCAATTTCTCCTGGTGTTAGGAAGTGAGGTAATGCTGATCTGGGGTTTGTGTAAAAAGCAGTATTTTTCTGAATCCTGAAAGGGAACACTTTCTGGACTATAAACAGCACAAAACCTACTTAATAAGTAGGAGAATAGTGATGAATAATACTGCTTACCAGTTCTTGGATGGAGTTAGCTTTAACTGAGATTTCACAATGAAGAGAAAAGCATCTTCTGCCAAATAATAAACAGACCATCTATCTAAGGGCTGCAAGAACATAGTTTCATTATGCTCTGGATCAATGTCATCTTTGTTATTGCAGAACTAAGTTAAGATTGTTAAGTAAGTCTGAAGGTGTAATTTTATTTTTAGTCTATTTGACTTTCTAAGTTACTAATCTAAGCCATGTATGCTTACAGTTTTCCCTCTTACTAACAAAGGCAATTCAATATCCAGTTCATGATTATAGTACAGTTTTGAACCACACAGTAGACAACCACAGTAATTTTTCTTTTGGAATTTGTATGATAATTTCAAGGTGAGATATCTGCATAATGCATTGGACACACATATCTGTATACTTGTAGTTAAAATACCGTGCTTTAAATTTGTGTGCATATAGATTTTCTACTTGCAATAGTAGAAAATATTCTAACTAAATAAACAGATATTGATCTCTTAATAAAGAGATGATAAAGAGATAATGTACATTTCAATAAATATGAATCATAGGTGGGGTAATTTTTGTTTATATTGTAGCTGGTTAGTTTTAAATCTTTTAAAGCAATATATTTGTCTGAAAGGCCACTCATGCTATTTTGTTGATGTCTGGAAGGGACATTTTTTGCTCTCTTCTGACTCCATTGACCAAAATAAAATAAAACCACAAGATGTCAAACAAGGATAGATGAGGAGAAGAAAGAAAAACTCTTGCATCAGTGATAGAAAATTACGTATTGAAGCTACGTGGCTTAGGCAACTTACTTATTAGGTTTATAATTAACTTATAAGCTTATAGTGACTAGATTTTATAAGCTATAGTGGCTAGATTTATAAGCTTGGAGTGACTAGATTTTATCTAGAGCTTGTAGCTCTAGATTTTCAGTTGTCACAATTTGCAGCATTGCTATTAGATTCACTAAAACTGAGTCACAACTCTTTATTGGAAAATAAAATTCTGAATTTTAAAATGACCTTGGAAAAATAGTGCTGGAAACAGGTTTTAAATTATCCTCCAATTCCATAAAGGCTTTTTTCACAGAATTAACCGAGAGTTTCCTGAATACAGTTTAAAAAGTGTGTGTTTGCAGATGGGTCACAGTCGTTTCAGCTCCGGACGTCTTGATGCCAGGAGAAGTCGGAAACTACACAGTATTTGTGAATGCAAGATTTTGCATTTAGATAGGTTTGGGCTGAACGATCTGAAAAAGCTCCCATAAGCACAGAGCTCCTTACTGTCTGTGTGTTTGAGAAGGCTGAAGAGCTCTGTTTATTGCCACAAAGGGCCTGGAATAAATTATGTTTAGTAAATTGGCCCCAGGTTTTCTTGTTTCAGACAGAAGCTTCGGAGCAATCTGTTTTATAGGCTCCACTAGATGTGACCAATTGCAGGGAGGTGACACCTCGTTTCGGGACGTGCCATGGCACATGTGCCAGTCAGGTCTGGCCCCTCTCTCTGTCAGGATGGCAACCCACCCGCAGCTCCACTTTCTGTCTTCTGGCAGCGTTACCCAAGGCCCGGTCCCAATTTATGGGCCCTGCTGGGAGGTCCAAGCAGGATGGAGCCAGGCTGCTCAGCCCCTCTCAGCCTTGTGCCTCCCGCCCCTACATGAGGCAAATAAAAGCTCCTTTATTCTGCTGGAAATGCCCCCTTTTCAGCGAGGTGTGTGCATGGCTTCCTTCCCTGGTCGATCTTGCAGGTGATAATTGACACAGTGCAGTGCTATTTCCTAGCTGAAGCCAAGGTGGGGAAGCAGCTTTAGCCTCGGCATTTTTCTTTTCAGACTCTTTTTCCTCATTTATTTTGGATCTCTTCATGGTGAGGAAGTTTTAGAAGGTGTTGGTCCTTAGCTCAAGTATCAAAGAACTGAACAAACCAGTAATTTTTCCTTCTCTGACCAAATTCTTCTTACTTTTGAGGGGAAGAAGGAACGGGGTAGTAGAATTTGCTTTTAGGATTCATGTTTTATTTCTGCTCATGGGACTGTTTGCTTCGGATCAGTGTGACTGTGGGTCTTTTCAGCACAGGACACTGATTGACATTGCTTATGTTACAGAGAGGAAGGATATTTCCTGAAGATTAATGGCAAGTTAGTTGGCCTGAAGTTCATTAACCTGAGCTAGACTGTTGGAAGGACTCTGTGTGGAAGCTGGAATTGTATTAGAGGATCATCATAAACTAAAAATATATGTGACAATCTGGCCAGATTGCAATGAATCTAAAGACAGGGTTGGCTCGAGCCCACAGAGCAGCTGCCTCCAGTGTAAACTAACCAACCGCCTTGTGAAGGCAAATGGCTTTTCAGAGACATTATTCAAATAAAAGGGAAAAGAGGGAAAAAAAAAAAAAAAAAAAAAAAAAAAAAAAAAAAAAAAAAAAAAAAAAAAACCCTGAAGGTTCCCATTAGCAAAAGATGCCTAAATGAAAAAGTGAGGTTGTGAGCTATGGCCAAAGGCCCGAGTTTGGTGCTGATTCTCAATCAATTCAGCAAATGACAGTGCATCGACAAAACTGGTTTTTTAGTCAAATTTAGTCTTGATTCTTCACAGTAATTTGCCTCAAGAAAATGAACCCCAAATCCTTTGGTGAATTCCCTGTTGTCTGAGGCCCAGACCTTCAGGCCATGACGTCTCAACATGCTGGCAGTGAGACTGGCTCCCACTTAATTGCTTCTTTTTGAAGTATGGTTTGTCACTATCATCCTGCTGAAGATGGACAGGGCTGGTGTCTCACCTTCATATATTCTTCCCCCTCCTCCGCTCCCCCTCTGTTCCCCTTCTTCCCCCTAAATAGATTTTTTAAAGGCAGTTTAACCCTACGATAGTCCAATCCAGATCAGTCTTTTGTGGTGCACCCTCAAATAGATGTGTTGGCACAGAAGAAGTAAGGGCCTTCTCTTCAGATCTCATTCTGTAATAAAGGGAAGGGAAAGATGAAACAGGCATTTCATGTTTGTTTTCTCACCATGTCACCTCATGAACATGCACTCCCCTTGGCCAAGAGTAATACATTCAGACACTGAATGTCAGTGTTGAAGAGGGGACTGAGAAGAATGAAGCTCAGTGTTCCGCAATAGGAGCTACGCTTTGGGCATTTTACAAATTATTTCCCTCTTTCTCTTTCACCATCGTGCTCTTCTTGCACACTTCTTTGTCTTTTACTATTAACAGAAGTTCTGGAGGCTCAGAAAGCCCAAGTTTCATCTGAGAGAGATTTCCTTTGTTGGAGAAAACTGTTTCCATGCTTTCATGCCATGGTTCTGGGTGCTGCTGTAGCTCAGAGTTGCCTGACCCAGGGCTGCAGGAGCTCGAATGCTAGACCAGGGGCCACGAGCTGTGCTGCATCCCTCATGGGCTTGTAAGGAGCCTCTCTTTTGATGTCTGTGCAAGTGCTGGCTAACGTGGGCGCTAGGATTGCTCTTTTAATCAGGCAGTTCCAGTACCTTTCAGAAAATAATTTTCATGGCAAGTCATGAGCCATTAATCTCTCGACTAAGCATAACATTTCTTTACTCCTTGGTTTTACAGCATTACTCAAACACTGATATTTTTAATTTCACCAGCTGTCTCCCTTGACCTCTAGCATCATGCACTTGCAGGAGGAAGGATCTGGTCTTACAAGTATTTTCATACTCTGATCTCTGTGATTTATTAACCATCAAGTTTTGCCTTCAGAACTCAAGACACCATTTAAAATGATTTCTTGTGCAAAAGTGGAGATATTGGGCAAAAGAGATCCTTGATAGCTGGGAACAAAGGACACCAGGATTGCTGTTGCTGTTTTCTTTTCAACTACTGTGCTGTGTGACCTTGAGGAAATAGGTTCACTGCAGCTTTATGGTTCTGTTTTTGCATAGGGAAAATAAGGACAGGGATAATTGCTTTCATTTGTAAAACACTTCAAGATTTATGGACTATGAATGACACTTATTAAGTGAAAAGTGCTGCAAAGCTGGCTTAGTTGCACACTGTGCTAACAAAATCTCATATCAGCCCATTGACCCCAGCCTGAAACACTCATTAAAGTTTATAGGACGTTTTGGTGGATGAGTTGCAGTTATTCTGCTGGAAATATCATACTGAAAGCACTTTTAAATCCATCATCTGCACTGACTTTTTTTTCTATTAAAACTAAACACAACTGCTTGTTCTACCCAATTTTCTTAGTTTATTTATGAAAGTTTTGATGGGTATGTACTCATTGTTAACTCTGCTTGTACCCCCATGGCGTCTGAGACCTTACAGTTCATTCTAGTCATAGCATAAACATAAAATAGCTTTTGTACTGAGATAAAAAGTTATAAAACATTAAGATATCCAGTCGACTGGTATGAACTAACAAGTTGCGTGGTCACTTTTGAATGGCAAATATTCTTTGTGTGGATACTGTATTAATTTAATTTGTGCTTGAACTTTAGCTATGCTAGACACTGGTGTAGAAAAGTTTACATATTTTTCCAATGTCAAAATGTGTAAATTTAGTATTAAAGAAACAAAACATTTTTACTTGTACTGGAGAAAAAAAATCCTTTTGTAGCAAAGAAATTAAATGAGCTGCTCTTTAAAGGTAGGTCTGGCTTGCTTACAGAATTATTATTTATGCAGTAATGCAGGTCTACAGATGTTTTCCTTTTTTTCTTCCAGATAAAACTTGGGTTGTTTGAAAAGTGGGGAGATAGTGCAAAAGAAGATGCAGAAGAAGAGAGCAGAATGAGAACTTTGCAAGTGCCACATGCCTGCAGCCTGCTGTCTTTAGTGATGCTGTTCCTTCCAGTCACTGGAATGTCAAAACAAAATATCCCAAGACTGAAGCTTTCCTAGAAAGGTAAACTTTTCAGTGTTTTTTTCTGATTCTGCTGCTTTTGTTTTGATGTGATGTTGCCAGCAGTTCATTTATATTACTTACCAGGAAAACAAATCAGACATACAAAATAGAAGCCTTAAAGATGGATGAATTCTGCCTAGGGACGGTATTAAATTCTGGGGGTTTTTTTGTCGTGTAAAGGCACATGTTTCTGAAATACAGCTGTCTTTTTAAACTATTATTTCTTTTTGCTCCAAGAGGATGTTAACAGACTACATAAATTAGAGGGGAGTTATACTTGAAACACTCAGAGCTGCATTGGAGATATTTCCATGTGGCTGGTGGGGATGATGTGAGACATGGAGGACATTCACGTCTTCCTAGAGCATCAGAGAAAGTTGAGAGCGCTGCCTCAAGTGTTTCAAGGGGACTGACATTTATTTTTGTAATTCTTTTTCTATCACTACGTTGGTATGTTAAACTCCACATATGTGGTTTTCTTTCTCCTTGCCTCTTTGGATCACAAAACCGTGTTTCTCTGTGGAATTTCTTAGTCTTGTGTGTAGTTCTAGTTGGGAATGGTATCTGAGGAGTTTCAACACAGACACATTTATGTATTAATGGACAATTTTTTAAAGGAGATAGATTTCTTGTTGCTTTGAATGTAGATTACACCTCCACAGGCACAGAGATGTGACACTGATGCTGTCTTCTTTAGCTACAACAAATGCTCTCCAGTTAGTTATGTTTCATCTATGTCAGCACCTTGCCCTTACGGGAGCTATTTCTGCTCTGTTTTTCAAACTTATGTCTTCCTATGCATGGCAGAATTGCACTCAGGATGGTGTGATGGGACAGGCTGTAAACCCTTCATCGGGGCTTATGATACGTTTGTCATGAGTTTAACACCCAGAGGAATTTACTGAGTAAGCAGAATGACATGCTATTTATTTACAAGCTTCTCTTTTGCTAGATTTGCATGCCACTGTGCATGCTATTCCACTGTGTAGAGATGTGTTTGGATGTGTTTGTGTGAGAGAGATGGAGGAAGCAAGATCAAGGGATCTTGACAACATTTTTATAAATTCAGGAAACAGTTGCACTCACTGAAGCCAATGAATACAGAAACTGAAAACCTGACATGAGTTATGGAAGTTAGCAGTAAAACCCTCCTAACATACAGCCAGTCTTCTCACAGCTAGGCCTTTTGAGATAATTCCCAAAAGCAGCGTATACCATATGGCAATGGCATTTATTGTGGATTTGGCACTCACGATTAGTGAATTCCTCTCAACTTCAAAAGCAGATAGACTTTGGCAAAATCCTGATGGATGCATTTGGCAGGTAGAGAGGGGGAGAAAAAAAAATATTGAAGTCAACACAGGAAAAAAAGAAATGTCTGAAATCTTAGTTTAGAATAGTGCCAGAGAGCTGCTGGAAGTGGTTGTGAAAATGCCTGAGCTCGTTTAAAAAGACAATGAGCAGATGATTGATATTTAGGCCCTGACCCAAACTTTTATTAGCAACTTTATAAACCTTTCAGTTTGGCTTGAGGGATACCGTTTCCTGTCCAAACTTATCCACCTATATCCCTGTAGGGGGGCAAATCAACAACAGATACAGATGCAAAATAGCACATAAATCTTAATTTGGAGAGCTGTGATGGAACTGAAAAACCAGAAGAAAGAGAATTATTAAAATTTATTGTGCCTTGTCTTACTTTTCTTGGGGGGATGGAAGGTGTGTATTTTTCCACATGGATCAAGAAAAAATTCATTGCAGTTTTTCACACTTACGTATTGTAAATTATACCAGTATGGCTTATCATAATTAAACCATATTTTTGTTGTTGATATCAGGATGTCAGATGTGTTGAATATTTAATAAAGTTGTCAGAATTAAGTCCATCTTGCTTCCCCCAAGTGTTTCAGACAAAATAATTCCAAGGTTTCTGTAAGATGTAGGAGAAATGAGCTGTCTTGCCAGTTCTCATAAGATTGTTAGTCATGTCACTGACAAGTCCTGGCATCTCTGTTCTTTGGAATTCAGACTTGAAATATCATGAGGAGGAGAATACAAGGTTCTTTCCCTTCTTTGTGGAAAACAGACGAAAACTGGCAACATCAGGCAGTTCCAGAAAGCTGGTCACATGTGTGTGTTTGAAGGGAAGTTTTCATTCTCTTCCAGGTGCAGTGTGTATATGGCATAGATCCATCTTCCCAGAGGAGCTGAGCATTTGCTGGGGCAGGAGAGCTGAAAGTAAGCAAGATTTTGCTCCACAGTTACTGAATCTCCCAGCTGCATCAGTCAATGGTGGATGGGGAAGAGGGAGAGGGTGGCGTAGTTAAAGATGTGTCTGTAACTGCAGGAGTGCTTCAAGAAACCACAGCATGTCACAGCTCCTTTGTGTTCAGACAGCAATTAAAATTTTAGACCTTCGCTTAATGGCAGTTACAGGTTTTCATCTTCTCTGGGTTTTCATCTTCAGAAGTGGGAATCTGTGCTGGAAATGTTAAGATATTCCAGCGAGTCATGTGGGGATCAATGCAATACAATGCATTTCCTTTATTGCATGCCCTACTCTAAAAATGTGTTCTAAAAAATTGTGCATGTATAAAACTAAAGCTACACACAACTCAACTGAAATGTGTTGTAATACAGAATCAAAGTCATATATTCTCCACCTCTGTTAATATAATACACTATGATCTTTAATCACATATCCTTTATTCCCACATTTTCCCTGATCCATTAGTTGAAAAATTCTCTTCTTCACTTATACTTAACTTTTAGATACTGATTCATGTCATTACTATCCCAGAAATTGTCACTGCTTGCTCTTGTGATGTTTTTAGGGTGCTCGCTCTGCATAGACCTTACTTAATCTATGCATCTTAGATACTTCTACAAGTTTGAGGTGCTTCTATTTTTATGTTATAGCTTTAATATGCGGAGGAGCTAACAAACTGTCTTCTAATAGAAGATTGACATCTTTAGAAAACCAGGGGATGAATTATTCCTGATTTTCATACTCTTTGTCTAGCTCTGCTTTCAGTCTAGGAGAAACTGTGTGTATTTATCATTCATTTTCGTGCACCTGGACATAGCCTGTGACCTTCATCCAAACTGCAGAACTCCTTAAGCACAGAAGTGACATTCAGCTTCCCTAAGAAGTGCATCCTCCTTGTCTGCTGCATCATTTAACGTGCTCATTCCAACGTCTAGAGCAGATGCAGAAGGTTTTCATATACCAGTCTCATTCATTAATGTCATTTTCAGGACAGCATCAGTTTTGTTAATAAAGAATGGAAGAGTCTGTGTCCTAATTCATGTATGTTTAATTCATACAGTGTAGACAGTCGTGTCTCTATCTTCTGAGTAATAATATTTTTTAATTAATTGAGAGGTACTTCCATACATATTTTCTGAGTGTATCTCTAGGTTCTACTTTATAGGGGAAAGTAGACTATAGCCAAACGAGAAGATTGATTGCCGTCTCAGGAAAAAAACCCAAAAATTAAATATTTTTCACTTTGTGGCTATCCTAAAATTTCCCTGCAGAAATGCAGATTCCTAACTGCAAATGTAACCCTATTGATTTGATTTACTTTGCTGATTTTCATGGACATCTTAGTTAGTGTAGTCTTTTTTTCTCAGTGAATGCAGTTATTTTACAGAAATGTGCACCCTGGTTTATTGACTGAGGGAGATGCCCCAGCCCAGATTTGGATGTTGTCCCCAGTGACATCCACAAACATATATCATTCCCATGTGGGAATGTGGCCACGCCCCAGAGCAAGCCATGCTTGCTGTGAGCAGTGGTGACTTGGTCACAGAACCAGGAATCCTCCACTGTGACACAGTACATAGGAAAAAGCACAACTGAAGGTAACCTTTGGCTTTTAAAAGAGGATTTACTTAGCACTGTTAAAAACAACTATGGTAGTAATATCAATCTAATCAACAAGAGCATTATTCTCAGCTGATTTGTTTTTCTCCACATTGAATGAGCTAAGATGCAGTCTCACTCCCACTGAAGTCATGGCAAGTGTTTGGCTACTGAAGTAAATTGAAGCAAGATCAAATTCACACTCCTCACATTCTTTCTTCATCTTGCATAAGTAAACTGAAGACAGGCAGTTCTTTCTCCTCTGCTGAAGGATGACAGTGCTAAATCATCAGCTCCACATGGAAATTAGCCACGTTTAAAGCATTGTTTAGTTTCATGCAGTGTTTTGCACACAGGATTTTCTTTCCCCTAAGAGTGATCCATTCTTTTACCATGGTGAAAAAGCAAACAGAGAACATTCTGGTGCCAGGAATTCTTTTGAAAATTTGACTGGATGAGTACACTTGCTTAAAGTTCAGAAATGGTCCTTTGAACATGCTACTTTACAATGTCATGCATTCTGTTCTCTATTGTTTTTGCTTTAAACCTGTTTCATTTTATAACTGATGAGATGCTTGACTGTTCCATCAGAGCAGTTAGTTTGTTCAGTTTCAGTACAGCTGGCTTATCTCCATGTCACGCATCATTTAATTATCCATACAAAACATAGTTAAAACTATGTACAGCTCCTTGAGCCTCACTTAAACTGTCTGTGACACTGCAGTAATCCCAGTTCCCTGACGGGGTGTTGCACAACTATGACTGGTTGGAATGTACTAAACTGGTGATGTAGAAGAGAACCTAGAAATGAGTTTGCATTTTGCAGCTGTGCTTGCTCTGCTGGAAGAGGAAGCAAAACCAGACAAAGCCCTGCTCCTGTGGTAGTATCCGCAGCTGTAAATCTGAATGCTTATGAAAATCAAGGAAAGTGTGTTGAGTGAAGAAATGATGTTTTCCTCTTGCTTGTTATTTAATTATTTTTGGTGGTTTGTTATTTCTCAGAAAAATCTATCTCAGATTCCTTTGCAGAAAAACATGAAGTGTTTATGTGAGAGTGAAGATCCTACTACTGGAAGATTGTATAGTTACGCAAAAGAATTTGCCTGTTTTGTCTCAAAAATGCTTTCTGGAGGCAGTAATCATTGAGACTTATAATATACCCGAGACTGATGATGGATGGGCACTGCTGTCCATGCAAGGAAAGGCTCTTGTATGTGCATAAACTAAATATAAATGTGAAGGCATTTATAAATAGAAAAAACAGCAAATTTCTTACAGACTTTTTTTTTCTTTTTTTAAGCTAGTGAACTTGAAGGTCAGATCCAACTATATGTTGCATTTTCTGTCATATAATTATCATATATATAATGTCCCGGAGAGCAGCTTCCAGTCACTGACATCAACAGTTTACATAGCAGATGAACTAAGAATAACCTGGGAGAACTGACCCATATCAACCTCTTAAGTGTAAACTGTAGCTCACAACAGTTTTTGTGTTTTCATAGTCACAGAAGGGCCTCAATTGGGTAAAGGAAGAATTGTGTTCAAAAAACACAGAACTATTCTGCTGAGTGTTCACTTTATTAAATCTTGGAAAATGAGAGGAAACAAATCTGGAAGAGTGATACTTGGCAAATAATTTTTGCTCCCTTGTAAAAAGAAGGAAGGGACAACATCAAAAACAGCTTCCCTAGAAGAATGCGGGGAAGATACATGATAAGTGGCATCAGCTCGGAAGAGAGTTTAAAACTCTTTATTGGAATACTTTTGCTAATGACATCTGTTAAGCAAATCCAATTCAGAGCAGTTTTAGCCATCCCAACATTATTCTGCTACACACCAATGGGCGAGCGTGATCAGCCTGACGTCAGTGTCTGTCTAGCAGTGGCCATCTGTGGTCACGATGCAGGTACTCAAGTCACATCCTGCTTCCCTTTCCTCCCTCCCCATTTCTGCAGTTCCATTTAGAGATGAGTTCCCCAAAGAAAGGTCGAGGAGTATAATCTCTCCTGTACTCACAGTCCTTTGGAGATAAATACACAAAGAGATGGCAGAAAGAGACAGAAGTTCCTTTATCAGTCAAAGAGATTGGCTAACATTGTTTAAGGGAGACAATTTTGAAGATGGTGGGAGTGACAGAGGTACATCTTTGCACAAATTTGAAAACACAGACATTCTGCTTTCTGAACAAAATCCTGGCTATACCAGAATTTTGCACGGTGTTGAACCACAGAGTTTGAGAGCTAAGAGGTTATTGAAGGCATCAAAATTTTGTAATTAAAATATTTGGCCTTTTTAGGATGGTATTAACTCTTCCTGTGCATCATCCAAGCAACCTAGATTTCTTTCAGAAATCTGTAACAGAGCATTAGCTTACATGACATCCTACCCCAAAGTAATAAGTATAAATACTACTAATAAAAAATGTCCCCCACCAGTATTAAATAAAAGCCTGCACTTGTACACTGAGAACATCCCTGGGTCGTGTCACCCAGATTTGAATTTGACAAGGGTTGTGTGTGAGGGTGCTTGTGCCTGCTCTGTCAAGGGAAGCTCTGGTGTTCCCAGGTTCCCGAGTGATGGATCTGCACTTGGTGTCTGTTGGGGCTCGGGGTGCCCAGGGCCACGATGAGTTCCCTGACCGGGCTGGGGACGGCGGGCGGGGCTGGCCTGTGCCGCGCTCTGGGTTCTGGGACATCGCAGGCGCCATGTCACAATGGGGGCAGCTAGAAAAGGCCCCAGCGGGTGCCGCTGCCCCAGTAGAGCCTGGGCAAGCGGTGAGTGCACAGCAGTGAGGAGACGGGGCTGGGGGCTGGAGGAGGGCTGGGGGAGAAGCGCCGGTACCTGGGGCTGCCCCCGCATCCAGGGCCCAGCCCCGGCGGGAGCGCCTCGCTGAGGGCGCGCTGCTTGCTGGGGCAGCGGTGCAGGCCTTGCCAGCTGCCGGGGGCCCTCTCCTTCCTGCCGCCACATCCCTGCTGCTCCTGCCCCTCATTGTCCGTCTCCATTCCGGCCCCACTGAACCCCTTCTGTGTGTCCTCCTGCAGACCATGGCTTTACTGTCACTGCTCTTCGTGCTCGTGCAAAGCCTGATCCAGTACCCCCAGCTGGCTGGGGATGGGCTGGATGAGGCCACGCACCAGCGAATGAAGGAGCGTCAGGAGCTGCTGGCCCGTGAGATGGCTCAGCTGCTGCAGGAGCTGGAGCGGGGGCCCCTGGAGCAGCAGGACGAGGGCTGGGGAGCCGTGCTCTTTGGTGCCCTGCAGCAGTGGCCGTTCTGGGTTCTTGCTGGCGTCCTGCTCTTCTTGGGCCTGTGGTTTAGCTGCAGGAGAAGGAGCTGTGACACCAGCAGCAGCAGCAAGGACCAGAGCTCCTGCAAGACCTTGGGAGATGAGAAAGGAACAGAACAGAAAGAAAACAGCACTGATCCAGAGGAAGGTGGAGAAAACACTGACGTGACTGTGGAGGCAGATGACAGCAGCACTGAAAATGACAGAGGAGGCAGTCCTGTGGCTGTAGATGAAGGAGACAGTGATGATGCCATTGAAGGCAATGACGATGTGAAGGTGAAGGAAGACAGCGACGTTCACAGAGACAATGGACATGATTTAAAGAAAGATGAGGGACGGAGTGATGGGGATGTGCCAGGAGACAGTCGTGGTGACGAAAATGAAGAAGAACCTGGCCATGTTGTTGGAAATAAAGAAGACCTAGATGAAGCAAATGAAGGAGAACACAAGGATGTGCGGGTGGAGCAAGACAAGGACACTGGAAAGGAAGAAGAAGGAGATGGAAATGAAGAAAAAAACAATAGTGTGACTATAAAGGTGGGCGACAACAATGACATAAATGAAGGTGAAGACAACATAGATGGACAGGAAAAATACATGGATGTGAAGGTGCAGGAAAGCAGTGATGCCAGTGAACAGAGAAGCAGAGATGTGACTGAGCAGGAAGATAGCAGTAAATGCGGGAATGAAAGTGCCCATAATGGTTTTGCTGGACCTGAGAAAGAAAATAAGGATGTTACAGAAGAAGATGGCAATGATAGAAACAAGGTTGAAGAACAGGGTGATGTGAACGTGGAGGGAAACAAGAACAAGGATAGAAAAGAAGACAAACAAGGTAACGTGGCTGCCAGTGAAAAAGTTGGCAGTGATGGTGGCAAGGAAGAGAGCGGCAATGGTGGACCCGAAGACAGAGAAGACACTCAGGATGCTGGGAATGAGCAAGGCATCCTTTTAGTGGATGGCATACAGTGGCCTGTGGAGGACCTGGAGAGAGGTTGCTCAGTGGTAGCTGAGCTGATGGAGAGCTTCACGCGTGTCTTTGTGGACAGCGTGAGCAATAGCTTCTACCCGGTGCCTCAAGAAGCCATCGGGGTGGGCAGTGCCTTTGAGGGCTGGAGTCCCCGTGGGTGGGATGGTGTGTACCACGTGCTGGTCCCACTGAATCCCCCGCCAGGGCACGTCTTCCACCTAGAGCTGAACAGTGCAGGGCAGATGGCAACAAGGACCTTCAGCGTCCGTGTGGAGCTTGCGTGCTTGTGCGAGAGGGAGCGGCTGGGCGAGAAGCTGTTGTGCTTCCTGCACCACTCGCAGGAGGAGCTGTGGCGGGAGCAGAAGCGCAGCCTCCTAGAGACACTCTGCACCGGCTCCTACCTGGATGTGGAGAAAACCTCCCGCTGGTTCTACCAGTTGGTGAGATGCTCGTGGCTGCACGTGCCTCAGTCATACTCATGGCACTTGGTGTTTCAGCCCTGCAGCCGGTCCTGCCAATTCCAGCTGAGCAAAGGCAAGAAGAGCCTGACGGTGGAGATGCTCTTTGGGGTGCGCCAAGGGGACTCTGACATCTTTGTGGTCAGCCATCCCACAGAGGCCCAGAAAGGCAACTCCAGCATCTTTGTGAGCAGTCAGCCCACCGAGGCAGACATAATCACAAGCACAGCGTGGCCTGAGACATATGCTGTGGCAGAGGCAAAATTCTTGCAGCACATCGCCAGGCAGATGCCGTGCCAGAGCTTGCACCTGAAATGCCTGCAGGTCTTCACCTGCATCCTGAGGGGCACAGGTTTTTCCAGCTCTACCTGGAAGACTGTGGTCATGCACGTGCTGACCACCGTACCGCTGTCCCGGTGGCACAGGAGGGAATTTGCACAGCGGCTGTGGGACGTCATGGCGTACCTGCGCCGCTGCCTGCACTTGAAACACCTGGACCACTTTGTGCTAGGCAACGGGAGTCTTCCTGCAGAGATCAGCTTGCCGCCAGCAATGCGAAGGCTTCAGCCACTCAACCTCTTTGAGCACCTGGCCCGAGATCCTGCTGCCCACCTAGAGGCACTGAAAGCTTATGGTCGGCTGCGATTTCGCCTCCGGACGCTGCTCTCCAGCCACTGAGAGGAGTTCCCTGCACAGAGCTGTGCTGGGGGGGTCACACCCGATGGCAGCCACGTGAACGCTGCGTAATTGTTGCATTTGTCACTGGCAATCCTGAAGCTGCTTTCCTGCTCCTGCGGAAGGAAGATGCTGCAGCACATGGATTCATTGTGCAGACACATCTCTGAGTGGCCTTGCCCTTCACCTTCCAGTTACGACGGTGCTGTTGCCAAAGTCTATGAGGCAGAAACTGGCTCCACCTGCACATCCTCACAGAAGAACAGTGAAGTTGATGGAGGTTGCTTGAAATATCTCGAAGACAGCAACCTAGTCTGTTAGGGACTTAATGTATTCATTTAATGAGCTGTAGCTTTAATTAGACTAGTTTCTTAGCATTCCTTCCAGATGCCCTTTAGTCTTGTCAGTGTATAACTATTCTGCAAAGTTACCCTTAGTGTAGAGAAATACCCTACTGTAGTTGCTTGTCTGCTTTTAAATAATACTTGAATATCTATGTTTGAGAAATTAATAAAAGAAAATAAGTTTCTCAAATTGCCTGAAATGTGTCATTCTTTGCATTTAACCCTCTGTATTTAAAGAATGTCCTTCCTATACCCCTATCTGAAATAAAAACTTTTTGCAAACAGAGATGTTGGATATATGAAGTGTGCTGTCTCTCAAGCATTTCCATAGAAACGCTTGAAGCTTGAAGTGAAAATGCCCTGAAGTGCCTGAAATTTTGCAGCAGAGTACTCCTGAATTTTTAGGAATATTTGGAAAAGTTTTCTTCACACAGTCACTTTTATACGCTCCTGGGGAACAATTCAGTCCGAAGAGTTGAAGTCAGAGAAGTCCCTAACTGCAAAACATGTGGTTCAATACATCTTTTTTGTTTTTCTCTTTTTTCTATTCCTGGTTATCTGTGTCCTTTCGGAGAGGCCCTGCTAGTCTATTAATATAACCTTTTCCACCAGGCCTATATAATATTGTCTAGCAGTGAGAGCCACTTTCCATGCACAGCTTTATCCATGGTGAGTTGCAGCTAAACAAAACATGATTTACTTCTTGCCATACATAGTAGAGATTCATGGTAATTTGGAAGCATTTATTCTCTTTGCCTTTGTACCAACACATCAAAGAACAAACAGTGACATTGCAGGGTGACATATCAGAGTCTTCTGTGAAATCACAGAGCAGCTGTCTGACATCACAGGGTGACATCTCAGAGTTGTCTCTGTGACCTCACAGGGGCTGTGTGACATCACAGGAGGTTGTATGACATCGCAGGGGCTGTGTGACATCACAGGGGCCGTGTGAGGTCACTGGGGAGGTGACTCTGCCCCAGCCCCCCCTCCCAGTTCCCCCAGAGAAGTCCAACGCTGCTCGTGCACAGCGGGGTCCCCTGTCCCCCCGGGTCCCCCCGCCCCCGGCGCCGCAGCCTCCCCCAGAGGATGTTCCACGAGATCGAGCCCAGAGCCTGACACAGGGCCATGGGGGGCGGGACAGGGGACAGGGACCCCCCGGCAGCGTCCCCGTGTCTCCCAGGGCCAGAGCCTGGCCCAGGGCTCCTTCACCCTGTTACCAACGAGGGCTTGAGAGCGCTGAAAAAATCCCCGGCAAGGGAGCAGCAAAAACCCGATTTAATATTGAGTAACAGCACCACAAAGTTCCTTGGCAAGAGTCACTCTGCTCCTGACTGGACACTTCAGGCACACCAAGGAAACAAAGCAACAACAAAACCAAACAGAATCCAGGCAATCAAACCAGAAATGAACCAAGAACTGTCCCTGTGTGAGTGTGAGACACAAGGAAATGAGGGCAAGGATAAAAGAAATACAGGCCCAAGAGCTTACAGAGCTCAAACTTAACAGGACTTAACTTATACCTTAAACTTAACTTCCACCTTCAACTTCACAATTTAGCAAAAGAACAGCACTTTACAGTATTTAACCGAACTTATAACCTATGACTTTGCATTTTAACTGAGAAATAACATTTAACAATATTCAACTTGGCTTATATTTTAAACCTAACAACTTAGCAAAGAACAACTCTTAGCACAAATTAACTTAGCTTAGACCTTGTGATTTAACCCTACTGACAGGCCTGACTGGCTCAGCTATCCAAGGCACTCAGACCCCTCAGAGAGCAGCATTTCTGCCACATTTCCTGAGCACAGGCACTCCTGTGTGAACACAGACACAAAGAGTCAGTGCAAGGCACCTGTGAGAAATTCCCCTGAGGGCAGGGAAATGCTCCCTGCCGATGCTTTGGCATCTCCCCAGCAGGGGAAGGGTTGAGCCTGGAGGAGTGGGGGGATCGGCCCAGGCTCCCTCGTTGTTGGGGATCCCCGAGTGCAGCAAACGGGAGAGTTCCCGGCTCGGAGAGGCCCCACTCCGAGGGAGTCGCTGGCCCAGGAGAGCTCCAAGGGGCTCCTTTTGGAGCGCTGTCTGTAGGGCCCCAAGAGAGGGGCTTCAGTGCCAGCAATGTTTCATCCTGGCTGCACTTGGCATCCACAGCTTTCTTTGGCAGGGTGAGAACAGGGCTGTTGTGCCACTGAGGGAACAAAAACACTTCCCGGGGCTGCTCCTAAAGCAGCCAGGAGCTGGTTGGGCAGCAGCAGTACCTGGAGCAGACAGTGTTTGTGATGAGCTCCAAGGAGCTGAGCCCAGGGGCTGTTGGCCAAGGCCGAGGCCCAGCGAGCATTTCTCAGCTGGCAGGGCGGCCGGAGAAGGTGGAGGCGGGGGAATAATTCACGCCCTCAGTGTGCTCCCAGTCGCTCCCAGTATTTCCATGTCCGTGCCCCAAGTGCTGCTCCCAGCCCTGATCCGTGGGGATGGGAATGTCCCGCTCCCTTGCCGGGGCAGGGTCACACCTGAGCCACGTGTGCAGGGCAGGCCCTTGCCCTGACCCCCGGCACTGTCCCAGCTGCAGGATCTGCTTCCCACCGGCCTCTTCCTCCTGCGGCCCCGAGCCCAGCTTGGTGCTGAACAAAGGGGCTGGGCCGGGGCCATCCCCCGGCGGAGGCTGCACACCCCCCTGCCCCCTCCCCAAATTCCCTCTGGGGGAGCAGGAGCTGGGGCTGGAGCCCTGTGGGGAGGGACAAGGGGGTGACAATGGGATGGGGGGTGTCACACACGCTCTGGGTGGACACACACGGCCCCGGGGACCCCCCCATATCTTCTGCAGAGCCAGGACGATGAACCCCAACATGGAGCAACTGCCCTCTGGCAGTATCTTGGGGGGTGGGGTCTGGTGGCAGCTTTGGGAGTCTGGGGGAGTCACAACCACCCAAAAACGCCCTCCCAGCCCCACAGACACTCCCAGACTCCTCCAACCACCCCACAGCTCCCAGCCAGGACCCCCCCCCCAACTACTCCCTGCAAGATAAATGACCCCAAGAACCACCAAAACCCGTTTCCATCTCCCCCAGGACCCACCCAAATTCTCGGCAAGCCACACAGCCCTGTCAGGGACCCAAATCTCCCTCATAGACCCTGCCAGGCCCCCTCCCAGCACCACAAATGCCCACAGGATTGACAGAAGCCCTTCCCAATCCCCCCAGGGGCCCCTAAACTCCCACCTCCCATGGCACTGACCAGGAGAGGTTGGTGGACAGGAACATTTACAGCCAGGATCAGCTCGGGCACTTCAGCAGTGATTTGGGCACTTTGGGGGAACATCCAGGATAGGGAGACCCAGGCCAGGGACTGGGACAGACAATTAGAATTCTTGGAGAACAGGCGGGCTCAGGTGGACACCTTTTGCCGGCACACCTATGAGATTGTGGACATGTCCCCTGCCTTTGATAGCTTCAGAACACCCAAATCCTCCCAAATATTCTATTGAACCAACCCCAAATTCCCCCCCAAATCCAGGTAAATGGTGCAGCTTTAGATCTCTTTGCTCAATTTCTTTATTTTCACCCCAGTTTTGGTTGTTTAGACAGGGTGAGGAAAGAAATTATTGAAATGGAAAAGACCTCCAAGATCATGCAGCACTGCTTGATGCCACCAGAAGAAATAACTGGACAGAGCGGGTGAAATTTCTTTGGGGTGTAAAGTCAACAAATCACTTTCTGCCAGTGAATTTCCAGTTTAGATCAGAGTCCTGATGGATGTTCCTGCCCCTGTGTTCATCCAGGTGCCTATGGGGATCCAGGAGGACGTGGAGACCACCTTCCAGGTGTCTTCTCAGCAGGGATCACTGGGAATGTGGGTCACCAGGGCTCTGACCAATATGGGTCCTCCCATGGGGGATGGAGTTGGAGCAGGGCACGAAGCTCTTCCCACAGCTGAGACATTTGCAGGATTTCCCTTACCGGTGCCTCCGTTGGTGTTGGGTCAAGGTAGAGCTCCTGGAGAAGCTCTTCCCACACTGGGGACACTCGTAGGGCCTCTCCCCAGTGTGGACGCGCCGGTGGGTGACAAGGTGGGACTTTTCTTTGAAGCCCTTCCCACAGTTGGGGCAGCGGAAGGGCCTCTCCTCCGTGTGAATCCGCTGGTGCCTGAGGAGACTGCAGCTGGTCTGAAACCTCTTCTGACACTGGGGACACTTGTAGAGCCTCTCCCCAGTGTGCATGCCTTGGTGGGTGACGAGGTGGGAGCTGCAGCTGAAGCCCTTCCCACACTCCCCACACTCCTAGGGCCATTCCCCGGTGTGGATCATCTGGTGCTGGATCAGGTGGGAGCTCTGCCTGAAGCTCTTCCCACACTCCAAGCACTTGTAGGGCTTCTCCCCATGGTGAACCTGCTCATGGCCCACCAGCTCCGCGCTCTGGCTGAAGCTCTGTCCACCTTCCTGGCACAGGATGCCAGGGCTTTTTGGGCTCCCGGGGTCCCTTCTCCCCTCCTTCTCTGCTTTGGGCTGCAGGGGCTCCAAGGAGTCCCCCCTGCCCCTCTCCAGGCTGTTGAGGGTCCCGCCAATGACAGCGCTCCCCCCTCTCTGGGCTCCCCACTTTGGGCTCCTGGGGGACACAGGGCTCTGCTCCTCCAGGCTGCCTCTGCTGTCAGCTGCCACCGGGACCCCGCAGTGTCCCCCCAAGGGGCCTTTTCCACTCAGCTTTGCAATTCTTCATTCTCCAAACATCCCCCCAAAAACCCAACCCAGGGACCCCCCCAGGATATCTGGGCTGAGCTCCCCATCCCCGGTCACCCATGGGATGAGGGGGTGATGGTCCCAGAGGGGCTGCGAATTCAGGGAGGGCTCCAGCTCATGGTTCCTTTTTCTTTTCCTGATCCTCCTTTGTCCCTCCTCTTCCTCTTCGTCCCATGCCTCCTCTTCCCTCCCTCCTCCTCCTTCCCCAGGAGAAGCGACACCCTTGGTGCCCCGTTCCCGTAGCCCTGGCAGCCCGCGGCAGGAGCGGGGATGGAGCCGGGACAGGTCGGGATGGGCAGCGCGGGGTTCTCGGCTGCTCCCACCCGCTGGGGGTGGGGGGAACCCGGCCCAGGCAAAAGGAGAGGCAAACTGGGAAAACTGGGGGCTGCACATCCAAACTGGGCCTTGCTGGGGACCCTGCCAGGGGACTGCCAGCCCTTGGGGCTCCTCTCGGGAGATCCGGGAGGGGGGAACGCAGAGAGGGCTGGGGGATCCCAGGAATGGCAGCACTGGGAGTCACTTTGTTACACTGGGATCGTACTGGGATCATACTGGGAGCAGCTGGGCCCATGCTGGGGCAGACTGCGGTCACACCGAGGGAGACTGGGATCATATTGGGATCATACTGGGATCACACTGGGACAGAGTAGGAGCCTGCAGCGGGCAATTGAGACCATGCTGGCGCAAATAGGATACACTGGGAATGACTGGGATCATTCTGAGTTTGACTGGGAGCAACTGTGAGCAACTGGGATCATGCTATGAGCAAGTGGGAGGAACTGGGAGTCACTGGGTGCATGCTGGGGGTGACTGGAAACAACTGGGCTTCTACTGGGATCAACTGGGATCATGCTGGAGGTGACAGGGATCATATTGGCAGTGAGTGCAACTACACTGAGGCTGACTGGGAGTGGTTGTGAACAAATGGGATCATGCTGGAAGGAACTGGGAGTGACTGGGAGTATGCTGGAAGGAACTGGGGTACACTGGGAGAGACTGGGAGTGACTGGAACAAAAGTGAGGGTGAAAGGGAGCAACTGGAACCATGTGGGGCACAACTGGTTCATACTGGCAGTGACTGGGAGCACACTGGGCTCATCTCTGGACCATACAGGAAGGACTGGACTTATACTGGGAGTGTCTGAGAGTGACTGGGAACACACCAGGCACATCATCCCCCATACTGTGTGTGACTGGGAGCAACTAGGAACACACTGGATGAAAGTGGGAGCAACGGGAACAGTGCTGGGGGCAAATTGTATCATAATGGGGAATGACTGTCAGCAACTGGGCTCCTGCTGGGAGCAGCCCCTGGCGGCCCCGGGAGCCCCGCACCCCTTTCCCGGCCATGCCAGCCCTCCAGCCCCAGCACCCCCCATTGCCGGGGTGCCGGCACTGCCAGGGGTCCCCCCCTCTCGGGGTCCCCGCTGGGGCTTCTGGGGCTCTTCTCTCTCTGGGCTCCCGCTCAGGGCAGCCGCGGCTCTCCCGGGGCTCTTCAAAACCGGTGTCCCCCCGCCGGGGCTCTGCTGCCCTCACCGCCCACCGGGACCCCCGGAAAACACCTCTCGGGGATCCACCGATGTCCCTCCGAGGGCCAGCTGCGGCTCGGCTTTGGAGCCCTGCCAGCTCCAAACATCCCGCCCAAAAAAAACCCCAAACCCAGGGAGCCCCGGGATATTTGGGCCGAGGTCCCCCTCCCCGGGCACCTGCGGGATGGGGGCGATGCTCCCGGGGTGCTGCGAGCTCAGGCAGCGCCAGGGCCACGCGATTCCTTCTCTCCTCTCCTCCGGCTGCTCCCTGCTGCCGCTGCGCCTCTTCCTCCCTCCCTCCTCCTCCTCCCCCGCTCCGGGATCCTGAACCGTGAGGGGAAAGGGGGCGAGGAAAGGGCGGAACCGTGAGGGGAAAGGAGCGGGGCCAAGGGGACGCGCTGTCCTAAAAAAGCCCGGTTTGACCCAAAATCACCCAAAAGGGCATCAAATGCAGCCTACATCCACATGGTTCAGCCTGACATCAACCAAATGGGATTAAAAGTATCCAGAGGGCTCTAAAATCCAACCAAAGGGGCTTAAAACTGCCCCAAGTGTTTTATAGCCCTCAAGAAATGGCTTAAGATCACCCGTAAATCTTTCAAATGTGACTAAAATCCACCCTGAAAGTATCTGGTCCAGCCTAAAATCATCCAAAGGTATCTAAAATCACCAAAATGTCCCTGACACCAACACAAGAAGACCTAAAATCACCCTAAAAAGGCTTGGTTCAAGCTAAAATTGCCCAAAGCAGCAAAAAACCCTACTTAAATGCACCCAAAATACCATAAAAAGGGACCTAAAATCACCCACACAGGATTAGGATTCACCCATATGGGCCCAGTTTTTCCTAAACTCACCCAAATGGGCCCCAGCCCCACCCACATGGGTCTAAAATCATCCAAAGGGGTCTGAAATCCCCCCTAAACCCCACCAGATTCGGCCTCAAATCAGCCACAGGGGCTGAAAATCCACCCGAAAAGGCTCGGGATCCCCGCAAGGGATCTGAAGCCCACCCTAAACCTGCCCGGTTCGGCCCAAAATCCCCCAAAGGGGCCGAGCCCGAGGCCGAGCCCGGGATCGGCTCCGGGGTGGCTCCGGGACCTCCACGTTCGCTCCGGGCAGTTTTGGCCGCGGCCCCGGACGGGCCTGGGCGGGACCGGGAGGGACCAGGGAGGGCTCGGGAGGGGTTTGGGCATCTGGGGCTTTTTTGGGCTTTGGGGAATTGTGTTGGGAGTTTATGGGGAATTGTTGGGGTTTTTGGGGAGAATTATTGGGTTTGGAGGCAGTTGGGGGATTTTGGGGAGTTTGGTTTTGAGGGGTTTTATTGGTGCTTTGAGGGGGAAGTTGTTTTCCTGGGGGTATTTGGGGGTTAATTGAAATTTTTTGTGTTTTCTTTAGAATTTTGGAAGGTTTTACTGGGATTTTGTGGGGATTTTGTGGGATCCTCTGGAATTATTTCTGGGTTTTATTGGGATTTTTAGGGGATTTGGAGGCAATTTATTGGAATTGTGGGGGCATTTAGTGGGATTCTTTGGGGATTTGGGTTTGTTAGGAATTTTAGTGGGGATTAGGGGGGGTTTTGTAGGTTTTTTCTAGGTTGTTGTCAAGATTTCTTTGGACTCGTGAGTATTTTGTGGGGCTTGTTGTGGTTTTGGAGACATTTTTGGGAGGATTTGTGGGGTTTAATTGGGATTTTGTGGGCTTTTATTGGGATTCGAGGGTGTTCTAATGGGAATTTGTGAAATTTAATTGCGATTTCATGGGGTTTATTGGGACTTTCAGAGGTTTAAAGGAGACTTTGGTGCCTCTCAGCCCTTCCCCACACCCTGGGACAACTCCAAAGCCCCCCAAAATTCCACTAAAACCCCCCAAAATCCCCCAAAAATCCCAATTAAAAACTCCTAAACACCAAAGAATCCCCCAAAAATCCCAATGGAACCCACCAAAATTAAAAAAAAAAAAAAAAAAAAAAAAAAACCAAGAAAATGCCCAAAAATTTCAATAAACCCCCCAAAAAATAACCACCCCAAAACCCTAAAAAAATCCCTAAAATCCAAAATCCTCAAAACCCACAAAACCCCCATAACCCCACAAACCCAGTAATTCTCTCCAAAATCCAATAATTCCCCCTAATCTCCCAACAAAATCCCCCAAAGCCCATACATGCCGCCAAAATCTCCCCAAAATCCCCCCAGAGCGCCCCAGACTCACCGGGGGCAGTCCTGGATCAGGGGGCACCGGCCGGTGGAACAGGAGCCACCTCAGGGGGCCCGCGGTGCTTTTTGGGGAGGGGGCACCATGGGAAACCTCCCAAAAATGGGGGGGGGGGGGAACCCTGTGGCACCCCCTCCCCAGAAAGCCCTCTCACCCGGATCAGGAATAGCCAAACTCAAGAAAATGTAAACCAGGCTTGACTTTCCAGAAATTATTTTTGGCCGGGTTTAGCTGCACCCTCCAGGCTCAGGATCACCGGTGTATTTGCAGGTTTTGCTCTGCATCACCAGCCTGCCCAGACTCTGCTCGGTGTTTCACAAATGGAGAAGACAATGGATATTGTGCCAAGCTTCCTTGCAAACAGCAACACCTTGTCAGGGTCCGCAAATACATGCAGGGTCCCTGATAGGTTCTTTTTGGAGATCTCAAAGCACAAAAGACACAGCAGGGGACACAACACTTTGCTTAAACAAAAATGCACTTTTATTTAGTGCCAACAACTGCGATAGTGGGAGAGAAATAAAGAGATAGAGTGAAAGATAGAGAAAGAGGGGAAGGGGATTATAGCTACCAGTCTGAAGAGACGAGGCCCTCGGAGCTTGACGAGATGCTCATAGGCTGTCTTCTCCAGGTGGGGTCCGGACAAAGTCCTCAAAACTCCTTCAGTCTTTTATAAGGTTCTTCAAAGCGGGTGGCATCTGGCCAAAGCAGCAGTTCTCCTGGCTACATGGTGGGTGTGGACTCATTTTGGGAACCAGTTGTAGTCATCACGTCAGTGCAGGACCAAGAGTACAGGACCGAAGGTACAGGACGAACTGATTAGGGCTCAGTCCACCATGACCAGTCCATTGTTCTCGCACTGAGTTCCCATGGCATCGCATACCAGTCCTTAAGGCTTGGCAGATTTTCCACCTCAGCCAGGCTAGAGCTACTTTCAGGGTCTAGGGTCTCAGTCCTTGGAGGCAGTCGTGAGGCAAACATGAGGGATTTTCGGACAGACCCTGACACCACCCCGTGACTTACGACTGGCGACGAGAGTACTCCATCAGCAAGGTCTGCAGCGTTGTCACAAAGTCTTCAGGGCTCGACTCATCAGTGTCTGGCAGCATATATCCCAGAAAAACAGAAACAGAAAAAGATATCGAAGAGGAAGAGGGAAAAAGTAAAAGAAACAAGGACAGGGATTAAGAAAAGATAGAATAGGAAAATAATGATCAATATTGATTATAACAATTTTTCTTATAATTGAAACAATTTCTTTGAAAACAATCAAAACAAATCACAAAATTCTTTTACAAATTTCTTAAACAAAATCTCCAAACAAAAACTTAATCACAGTATAAAACAAACAATACTAATCAAAACAAACAATGAACAACTAATTAATTTGCTGTTGCAGGCCTAATGTTTTACTGCTCGTGTAGTTCTTCTTGTGTCAATAACTCTAGGAATGTCTTTAACAAAAGGGGTTTTTACTGAACTGTGTGCATCTATAATTGATGTCAATCGGGTCAGCTGCCTCATCATTTTCCAATTCAAAATGTATAAAATGGCTGATAAAACAAAACCAATTAAAACCAAGATCAAAAGAACAACAATAGGATGGCACACTTTATTCAGGATGCCTGTAGCAGTAGGTGACCACCCAAAAAGAGTATCCCACCATCTGTGTTCAGCATCCTTCCTTACTCTTTCTAAAACGTGATGTATCTCCTTCACATCATGATGGACTGTTACCAGGGTCTTTTGCCCATTTCTCTTGACCTTTTCTAAAATTTCAATTAAGTCCTGGTGAAGCAACAATTGCTTAATCAAAGTTAAATTCATTCCAATAGAGGCAGGCAATATCTGGTGAATTAGTGTAAAATTGGATTGTAAAAGGTGGTAAGACATAACTGGGACAGTATAAGAAAAATCACATCCCGTAATCGTGGTAAAGTTACAGACACAAAAATTTGAATGATTCTTTGGATTCACTGCTACATTTTCTATAAGCACTACATCACAAGCAGTCCTTACACACACACACCCATTACCTATGTACACTAATATTGTTACAGGAGTTTCATCAGGGTGAACTTCAAAATGGCAAATATTCTGCTCTGTGTCCAAACAAATGTCTTGAGCTATAATTGCATTACTTTCACAAATAAAACCTTGTTGCTCCCGGACAATACAAGATTCCAAATTTACAGTTTGCCATTTCTTATCAATTTGACGGGCCCATTCTCTATGCTCGGAAGGATAGAGAATAGCTCCGTCATGATTCAGCCCTAATGCAATGATAGGGAAAATCAAATGCACTGAAGCATTAGATATCGTTAACACAAAAGCTGTGGCTGTGTTTGTACTTGGGTTGTAAGTGAAGTTCACCAAATTCCACCAGGATTGGAATTCCTTTTCAAAATCATTTGCATTGTCCCAAATTATTTTTCGAATTTCAGTAGGGAAAATGCCTTCTTCACCTTCTCTTATAATTGAGGCAACAACTGTCTGCATCCAGAGCTGTGCCTGGATGCAGCTAAGGGCCAGGGAAATGTTGTTTTGTGCAACACTAAGTGCATCAATTATTAATTTGTGATCATTCACATTTACCTTTTCCCAATTTGGTAATATGTTTGATAACAACCACTGTTGTGTTCCCAGGGCGGATAAAGAGGACTGCAGGGGTTGTTGTAATTTTGTCAAGTCTCTTGTGGTGGCAACTAGTTTATTCATCAATACTTCTGAATCAATACTATTTAGGATTCCCAATCCTGTTCCCACAACACCGGTTATGTCTCTTGCCATCCGTTTTTTGGAAGGGTTCCGTTTTCGCAGCCAGGTGGTCCACCCTTGAAACGAAGTTTGCAAAAAGGGTGAACAGTTTGGCTGAATTTCTGAAACATTGTTCTGCATCAGTAATTTAACTTGTTTAAGAGACCATGCCGGATTGAACAATATTTGTTGTTGGCCAGTCTTCTTTATTACATATGGTCCGATCTCAAAAATTTTCGGGGTGAGCATGACCGGTGGTTGGGTGGTGGGCACAGTAGGCATTACTACATTGACATCGAGTTCTCCCCAGTGTTTAGTGTTGTTTTCACCACATATCACTCTGTGAGAAAATTGTACATTTGTTAGGTTCAACCAGCAGTTCTGATTCTGAGTCTCACAGTGTAGAACACGACCGTGGGGCCCTATACCAGAGCTGTGTATGGGTTCAATGAGGGATCCATCAATTAATTCACATCGAATTGCAACATCATTACCTCGTATTACTGCAAAAGGAGGGAAAACATTATTTTTGCTATGCAACACTACGGGAGTCTGCACACCAGAGTACATGACCACTGCAGTTAACATGGGTTTTGCCACAGCATTTATTTTAAACCTGTAAATTAAACCTTTCAAGCTTGACTGATCTGCTGAGTTATTTTGCCAATTACACGTCACATAAATTGATTTAGTTAAAGTAAAGTTGTACCAACAATCAGTGGGTTCATTCTTACAAAGCTTCGTGATCTCAACATTATTGGTGCTAGGGTCTAATGTATAGTTTCCAACATCCTTCTGACGACAACACAACAAAAGGGAATCTTGCTTGTTGCATTTCCATGTTGTAGTGGGACAGAGTCCTGCTGTAATGTTGGGGTGCAAACTGCTTGTTATACCAGGTTCTAAAAGATTTCCAGCTACTGCGATGTTAGTAGCTTTCTCATGAGATAGTCCTTCTACTTTTCTGCATCCTACCTTAATGTCTTCACCAATTGTCCCAGTCAGCATTCTGGCCCAGTCTTTTCGGTCCCAACCCCACTCACTTCGACGGTATACCTCTGAGTCATGCAGCACTACAGTCGCTAGGTTTGGGCGACGATCTCTGGGGTAGGATCCTTGGACACTGGTGTACCTGAGGGTAGCTTCAGACCACGGCCACTCAGCCGGATCTTGGCCATAATGGTGTGGCAGGATGCAAAGAAGTATGAATAATGTTAACATGGTTATCTGACTTTCATATCACTCAGAGCGTCCCTCGGAGTTCTCCTGTAATAACAAACACAGAAAAATCTGCCATCTAAAGGCAGAACCTTTTAAAAAGAGGGAATTATCCAGCGGGTACTTATCCGGTGTTCTTTACCTAGAGCATCGGATGCTACCCAAGCAAATTTATTCAAAGGGGTTTTCAGCACTAGTGGTACCTCCCCTACAGTGGGAAGGTCAACTAGGACAGGTTGTCCGGGATAATGAGCTGGATTTTTGGGATCATTTGGCCCCTTTAGTGCTGGAATTATGGTTGGAGCTTTCGGGCAAAAGGCGGTGATTTTCGGACATCCGTTTGCCCCCCATCTTTCATTCACACTTTGTACAGCTTTATACAGTCGACCATCCCAGCCTCCTTCTTGTGGTTTCAAAAGTCTTTTTAGGAGACCATTGGTTCTTTCTACAATTCCGTTGGCTTGAGGGTAATAGGGGGTGTGAAATGTCCATTTTATTCCTTCACCTCTTGCCCATTCCTGCACTACTTTGGCAGTAAAGTGGGACCCATTATCAGATTGTATTTCCTGTGGTTTTGGAAAGGTCCCAAACCATATCTGCAATGCTTTGACAGTGCTTTCTCCTGTAGCCCTTTTGAAGGCCTCAGCTTGAGCTAATCCAGATATTATCTCAACTCCCACTAACACAAAATGCTTACCTCCTGATTGCTTAAAAGGACCAATATAATCTACCTGCCATGCATCCCATAAGCCTTTACCTTTTCTTAAGTGTAGTGGGTCATCCTCTAGGGGATGTCTTTCTAGCCGTTTGCGACACTGCTCACAGGCTGACACACAAGTTTTGCACATTTCCCTGGTAACTGGCCAACCCCGAGCATGAGCTTCTTTATACAAATCTTTTGCACCTGTGTGTTGTCTTTTTACATGCAACCATTCTAACAAATGTTCCCAATCTTCAGTAATTTCATCCTTTTTTAGGGGGCTCAACTTAGCTAATTCATCAGCTCTGTTATTCCATTCTCCTGCTAGATTCCCGTCTGTCTGGTGAGAAGCTACCCACCCCACAGCAAAATTCCCTCGACTTGCAATTTGTAGGATTTCTTGCCACTTTTCTTTCTGCCATACTGGGATTCTATTAACTTCCCAATCATTCTGTTGCCAGAAAGGCAACCATTCAGTACAGCCTTTGTATACAGCATAGGAATCGGTGTAAATGCAAACAAGAGAGGTGTTCTGTGCTTCCCTCTGGAAAACACTCCAAACAGCTATCAACTCCCCAACTTGAGCGCTGCCCTCCCCCTCTGTGATAATTTGTTCGCCCGAGGAAGTATGGAGGGCCACGGCCTTGAATTTCCACGCTTTTCCTTCTCTCTTAGATGAAGCATCTGTAAACCATGAGTTAGGTGACTGCTCAGGGGAAAAGGGAGGGGCTACCTTAATCACTGAAACAGGTTTGTCTTCACTATTATTCAGATTTTCTGTTTCTTGTATTGACAAATTTTTCACAGCTCCTTCTGTGATTGAGAAAATGTGGCAATAGTGCTCTATTTGTGCATACCATTTTCTCACGGAGGCCCGCTGAGCTACTCCTTCAGGAGGAGGAGTCCCAGTAGTAACTATTTTGATTACTTTGAAAGGACCTCTTAATACAATTGGTTGCTGTCTTGTGATTTTTTCTACTTCAACAAGAGCCATGCTAACAACAAATAGCCCCTTCTCCCAAATGGTATACCTTTTTTCTGCATCTTTAAAACCACGGGAGTAAAAGCTAACGGGTCTGGTCGGGCCTTCGGGACCCCTCTGCCATATATGTACAGACAATCCTGAGGATGCAAATCCCCATTCTACTTGAAAAGGATCTGTAGGATGAATGGGACCCAATGCTTGATAAGCTGTTGCTTCAAAAATCAGCAGTTGCAATGCTTCTTCCTGCGAGGGGCTCCAGTCCCATTTTACTCCCTTTCTCAACAGGTCATAAAGAGGCCTAGCAATAATTGAAAAATCTGGAATATGTTTCCTCCAAAACACTAACAATCCTAAAGCTTGTTGCAGTTCTTTCCTGGATTCTGGCATTTTAATCTGATCTAAGGAGGTTAAAGTATCGGGGGGAATACATGTCATACCTCCTTTCCACCATATTCCTAAAAATTTCACTTCTTGTGAAGGTTTTTGTATTTTCTCTGAGGGGATCTGTAAACCTAGGCTTTCTAAATGAGAGATTATTTTCTCTTGAGTATTCCCCACTACTTCTTTTTCTTCTCCTCCCACAAGGATATCATCAATGTACTGATAAACAGCTACAGTGTCAGGTTTAGATATGGCTTCTAACTCCTGGGCTAAAGCATGGTGGGCTAAAGTGGGTGAATGCTTGTACCCTTGGGGCAAACGTGTAAAGGTATATTGCTGTCCTTCCCACACAAAAGCAAAACGGTCCATGTCTTCTGGCTGTATAGGTATCATAAAAAACATGTCTTTAACGTCTATTGTTGCCATAAAAGAGTGGGCTTTTTCTTGAATTGCTATTATTAACTCAGCTAAATTTGGGACAGCTGCTGTAAGAGGGTCTGTGTTAGCATTAAGACGGCGGTAGTCTACTGTCAGTCTCCACTTCCCATTAGGTTTTTTAACTGGCCATATTGGGGAGTTAAACGGACTATGAGTGTTAATAATAACTCCCTGATCTTTCAATTCTTGAATAACTGGCTTGATGCCATCTTTAGCACCAGAAGGCAAGGGATACTGTTTTACAGAAGTGATTTTACTGAATGGTAGTGGTGGAGCTATTTTAAGCAGCCTGATGTCAAGGCGTGGCGCGCCAAAAGACCACAAAAGACCTTCTGAGTCTTCCCACTGTTTCCCAGCAAGTATATCCATCCCTAACAGACTGTCCGGAATATTTCCAATTACCATTTTGACAACTATTAAGTTGTCTTCCCCGGGCAATGTAATTTTTACTAAAGCGATACCCATAGGCTCTGTAGTTCCTAGGGCATTTAAGACACAACACCGTTTTTTGCTAGGAACAACTCCACATTTTTGAGCATCTTCATTTTTCAGTGCACTAATCTGGGCTCCGGTGTCTACCACAAAGGTTACTAAAGCTCGTTTGGGACCGACAATTGCTGTAATCAATAAGTCACCTGTTCTTGGGTTTTTTGTGAGCTTTCTCAAAAACAGCCATTCTCCGTCTCTTTGCTCACTAACAAGAGACGGAGTTTCTAGTTTAAAGCAGGCTGGTTTGTTTTACTGCCTTGGAACTGTAGGGAAGGTTTTTGTAGCCCATTGTCTAAAGCTCGTGTAGGAGAATGGTTTGGCTTTTCATCAAGAGTTTGTAAAGGGGGTTGTTTTGGCTTGTAGCTTGAAGCTTGTGGAGGAGGGGGTGCGCTAGGTTGTACATCAGGTGAATTCAGTATCATGGGTTTGGGACTGCGCCAGTTTGAAATTATTTTAACTAATTTTTCATATGGTAAGCCATCCATCACTTCTCGTGGCACTCCCCTTTTTAGTCCCATTAGCCACAACTGTTGGCGACTAGAGATCTGTTTCCCCTTTTCTGGTTTTTCATTTGGAGAAACAATGTGCCTGACCCCTCTGGTTTTTTCAGGCTTATCATCTGGGAGATTCACCGATCCATATTTTCTGCTGTAACTAATTAACTCTTCTGCAACTTGGCTCCATGTCCACACTTTATGGCTATTATCAGATTGTACGCTTAAAGGTTGGGCTGGAGTTGCAAGAGACGTGAAGCTTGGGCTAGTGGAACCAGTTTGGTCAGTAGGGTTGCCAAGAAATCTATCTAGCCTGTCTACAGGGGTGATAGATGCAATGGTTTTCTGAAGGAGGATTGCAGTTGGTTTAAGGGACTCAGGGAGACCTCGAATTAGAGGTGTCATTATTTCAGGTTTTACTGGCAATTGCATAGGTGATTCATAGCCAGAAATCAATGTTCTTTCATGTATCATTTGCAAGCAGGCAGCTTTGTGAATGTTTTCTAAAAGTTGATCTGGCGTGCCGGTAATGGCTAGAGGATCCCCTCTTTCAAGGGGGCTAAGTCCCCCTGCCCAGTAAGCTGCGCGCTGTGTCAGGGACCATGGAGCTCGAGTATTCCCTGTTGTTAAGAAAACTCCATGTCCCCAATAGCCACTGGCTTCTTGCTCACTTAATTTAATTTGGTCTCCTCCAGTGAGTGAGACTCTAAACACATATTCTGTCTCTGATTCTTGAGGGAGACGTGAATATTCTTTCTTTAATTTGGCTAATTCAGTGGCAGTGTATGGTATTTCTTTTGTGGTAATGTGAGGGTCAAAATCCTCTTCATTTATAAAATTGTATTCTGTTTTAATGAGAGGTCTCAAATTGGAACAACAAGATTCTCCACAATTTTGTATGTGTACCAATTCTTTCTGGGGGTATATGTGTTTAATGTGGCGTGCTTCTTTCTCTTCTACTTCTTTTGGTGATTCTACATGTTTTAAGTTTTTATCTCTCCCTTCTCTAAGACTTCTTTCATATTCTAATTCTTTCTGCAAAACTTCTACTAGGGTTTGTAGGGAGTCTATTACTGCTTTTTCTTTGCTCACCCGTTTCTCCCTCTCTTCTCTAAGACTCCTTTCATGTTCTAATTCCTTCTGCAAAACTTCCACCAAATTTTGCAAGGAGTCTATGACTGCCTTCTCTTCAGTCACCCGTTTAAAACGGGTTTCAATGGCTGCCGATAGGCAAGCACCCAAAACTGAGCAGAGAATTGTTTTATTTCTGCCCAGCTTATATCTGGCATCATGTTGCAAAGAATATATTCTATCTACGACGTGTTCAAAGCTAAACCAATTATCCTGTGCCCATCCCTCTCCAGCTGGAGAGGGTCTAGCACCATATTTCGCTAGCAAAGCAAAAAACGTATCTTTATCTTTTTCAGTCATTTTGTGAAGGGACCAAAACCACTTTCAGGGAGGTACTCTTAAGTTACACACAAGCACAGCTAAAACTGTGTTTCCCTTCGCTTCCCTGGAGTGGGTGAGGGGACCAAAACTGTTTGGGAGGTACTCCTTAGTTACAAATAGTTGTCTCCTCAACTGCACCAAACAGCTCAAAGACACACACAAAAAAAATAAAACAACAAAGTCCCATCTTTTGTACAAATGAGATCTTTTAAAAATCCTGAAGACAGGGGATGCTTTTCGCCTGGGTGTATGCAGTTTGCGGGAAATTCCACTCGCCCCCCTTGCTTTCTAGACAGCGCTCACTGTACGTGGCGTGCTAGGTGCGGCTGAAGCGAGGGTCCTTCCCCTGTTACAGACTACATACAACCCGCAACCCTTAATCTGTCTACCAAGATCCTGCCGACTACGCCAATTTAATGTCAGGGTCCGCAAATACATGCAGGGTCCCTGATAGGTTCTTTTTGGAGATCTCAAAGCACAAAAGACACAGCAGGGGACACAACACTTTGCTTAAACAAAAATGCACTTTTATTTAGTGCCAACAACTGCGATAGTGGGAGAGAAATAAAGAGATAGAGTGAAAGATAGAGAAAGAGGGGAAGGGGATTATAGCTACCAGTCTGAAGAGACGAGGCCCTCGGAGCTTGACGAGATGCTCATAGGCTGTCTTCTCCAGGTGGGGTCCGGACAAAGTCCTCAAAAGTCCTTCAGTCTTTTATAGGGTTCCTCAAAGCGGGTGGCATCAGGCCAAAGCAGCAGCTCTCCTGGCTACACGGTGGGTGTGGACTCATTTTGGGAACCAGTTGTAATCATCGTGTCAGTGCAGGACCAAGAGTACAGGACCGAAGGTACAGGACGAACTGATTAGGGCTCAGTCCACCATGACCAGTCCATTGTTCTCGCACTGAGTTCCCATGGCATCGCATACCAGTCCTTAAGGCTTGGCAGATTTTCCACCTCAGCCAGGCTAGAGCTACTTTTCAGGGTCTAGGGTCTCAGTCCTTGGAGGCAGTCGTGAGGCAAACATGAGGGATTTTCGGACAGACCCTGACACCAGCCCTAACCTCAGCCTAAGCAGCCCCCCTAACAACAGCCTTTTCCCTTTTCACCCCTGACAGCAGCAGCACCACACAGCAACCCAAACAGCGAGACCACACCGGAACCCTCCCGCTGGGACAAGGCAGCGACCCTCACACCAGGACAACGACAGAACCCTCAGAGCACAACAGGACCCACTGCAAAAAGGTAGGGATGACATCTGTGGGCTAGAGAGCAACAGGCAGGGTTTGGAGGCTGAGCAGGTTTCCTTGAGTTTTTTTTGCAGGACTATTAGGAATATTTAGGGGATTTTGGAAGGCTTTTTAGGACTTTTCTGGTGTCTTTTAGGGTATTGTTACACCTTCCTAAGGGCTATTTTAGAATTCCTTAGCACACTTTTAGGGTCAGGAAGAGGGTCAGACAGGCTGGCCGCTGGAAATGCGGAGTATTACTGGAATGTAGCGGAAGGCTTTGGAAAGGTGCCAGTGGAGGGGCAGTGGGCAGGGTCCTACACTGCTGGTCTGAAGGCTGTGATTTCTGGGCCCAGCGAAGTGGTTGTGGTAAGGGTTACATGCTGGCAGCTTTCTACAGGAGAAATCCAGCACAGAAAAAACCAAGAGCCAAGTTTCATACTGTCAGTTTCCAAGAGGCATTTGGCACAAAAAAAAAAAAAAAAAACCTGAGTACTTGCGGGTGGTAGATGGGGTCTCAGAGAAATACTGCGGTGTTTGGAAATGGAAGAGGCAAAAAAACACTCGGGGAGTGAGGCCCCAGGAGGAGTGCTGGGACCGGGTCAAAAATGAAAGATATCTACTGGTGAAACCAAACTCAGCAGCCCGGGTTCCTGATATCAGTTTGTAGGGTTCCCTTGGGACTGTCAGGGCAGCACAGGTTTGAGGTGGGGGCAGGTTGGGTCTGGGACATATCCTCGTCCGTTCGGATATTTTGCAGGCAGCCGGCCACTCAGGGCCACAGGCCCTGGAGACAAAGACCGGCCCTTTTCCCTGGGAAAGAAAAGTGGCCAGCCCAGGTTCCTGATGTCAGTTTGTAGGGTTCCCTTAGGACTTTCAGGGCAGCACAGGTTTGAGGTGGGGGCAGGTTGGGTCTGGGACATATCCTCGTCCGTTCGGATATTTTGCAGGCAGCCGGCCACTCAGGGCCTCAGCCCCTGGAGACAAAGACCGGCCCTTTTCCCTGGGAAAGAAAAGTGGCCAGCCCAGGTTCCTGATGTCAGTTTGTAGGGTTCCCTTAGGACTTTCAGGGCAGCACAGGTTTGAGGTGGGGGCAGGTTGGGTCTGGGACATATCCTCGTCCGTTCGGATATTTTGCAGGCAGCCGGCCACTCAGGGCCACAGCCCCTGGAGACAAAGACCGGCCCTTTTCCCTGGGAAAGAAAAGTGGCCAGCCCAGGTTCCTGATGTCAGTTTGTAGGGTTCCCTTAGGACTTTCAGGGCAGCACAGGTTTGAGGTGGGGGCAGGTTGGGTCTGGGACATATCCTCGTCCGTTCGGATATTTTGCAGGCAGCCGGCCACTCAGGGCCACAGCCCCTGGAGACAAAGACCGGCCCTTTTCCCTGGGAAAGAAAAGTGGCCAGCCCAGGTTCCTGATGTCAGTTTGTAGGGTTCCCTTGGGACTTTCAGGGCAGCACAGGTTTGAGGTGGGGGCAGGTTGGGTCTGGGACATATCCTCGTCCGTTCGGATATTTTGCAGGCAGCCGGCCACTCAGGGCCACAGCCCCTGGAGACAAAGACCGGCCCTTTTCCCTGGGAAAGAAAAGTGGCCAGCCCAGGTTCCTGATGTCAGTTTGTAGGGTTCCCTTAGGACTTTCAGGGCAGCACAGGTTTGAGGTGGGGGCAGGTTGGGTCTGGGACATATCCTCGTCCGTTCGGATATTTTGCAGGCAGCCGGCCACTCAGGGCCACAGCCCCTGGAGACAAAGACCGGCCCTTTTCCCTGGGAAAGAAAAGTGGCCAGCCCAGGTTCCTGATGTCAGTTTGTAGGGTTCCCTTGGGACTTTCAGGGCAGCACAGGTTTGAGGTGGGGGCAGGTTGGGTCTGGGACATATCCTCGTCCGTTCGGATATTTTGCAGGCAGCCGGCCACTCAGGGCCACAGGCCCTGGAGACAAAGACCGGCCCTTTTCCCTGGGAAAGAAAAGTGGCCAGCCCAGGTTCCTGATGTCAGTTTGTAGGGTTCCCTTAGGACTTTCAGGGCAGCACAGGTTTGAGGTGGGGGCAGGTTGGGTCTGGGACATATCCTCGTCCGTTCGGATATTTTGCAGGCAGCCGGCCACTCAGGGCCACAGCCCCTGGAGACAAAGACCGGCCCTTTTCCCTGGGAAAGAAAAGTGGCCAGCCCAGGTTCCTGATGTCAGTTTGTAGGGTTCCCTTAGGACTTTCAGGGCAGCACAGGTTTGAGGTGGGGGCAGGTTGGGTCTGGGACATATCCTCGTCCGTTCGGATATTTTGCAGGCAGCCGGCCACTCAGGGCCACTCAGCCGGCCACAGCCCCTGGAGACAAAGACCGGCCCTTTTCCCTGGGAAAGAAAAGTGGCCAGCCCAGGTTCCTGATGTCAGTTTGTAGGGTTCCCTTAGGACTTTCAGGGCAGCACAGGTTTGAGGTGGGGGCAGGTTGGGTCTGGGACATATCCTCGTCCGTTCGGATATTTTGCAGGCAGCCGGCCACTCAGGGCCACAGCCCCTGGAGACAAAGACCGGCCCTTTTCCCTGGGAAAGAAAAGTGGCCAGCCCAGCTTCCTGATGTCAGTTTGTAGGGTTCCCTTGGGACTGTCAGGGCAGCAGAGGTTTGAGGTGGAAGCAGGTTGGGTCTGGGACATATCCTCGTCCGTTCGGCTATTTTGCAGGCAGCCGGCCACTCAGGGCCACAGCCCCTGGAGACAAAGACCGGCCCTTTTCCCTGGGAAAGAAAAGTGGCCAGCCCAGGTTCCTGATGTCAGTTTGTAGGGTTCCCTTAGGACTTTCAGGGCAGCACAGGTTTGAGGTGGGGGCAGGTTGGGTCTGGGACATATCCTCGTCCGTTCGGATATTTTGCAGGCAGCCGGCCACTCAGGGCCACAGCCCCTGGAGACAAAGACCGGCCCTTTTCCCTGGGAAAGAAAAGTGGCCAGCCCAGGTTCCTGATGTCAGTTTGTAGGGTTCCCTTAGGACTTTCAGGGCAGCACAGGTTTGAGGTGGGGGCAGGTTGGGTCTGGGACATATCCTCGTCCGTTCGGATATTTTGCAGGCAGCCGGCCACTCAGGGCCACAGCCCCTGGAGACAAAGACCGGCCCTTTTCCCTGGGAAAGAAAAGTGTCCAGCCCAGGTTCCTGATGTCCGTTTTTAGGGTTCTCTTTGGACTGTCAGGGCAGCACAGGTTTGAGGTGGGGGCAGGTTGGGTCTGGGACATATCCTCGTCCGTTCGGATATTTTGCAGGCAGCCGGCCACTCAGGGCCACAGCCCCTGGAGACAAAGACCGGCCCTTTTCCCTGGGAAAGAAAAGTGGCCAGCCCAGGTTCCTGATGTCAGTTTGTAGGGTTCCCTTGGGACTGTCAGGGCAGCACAGGTTTGAGGTGGGGGCAGGTTGGGTCTGGGACATATCCTCGTCCGTTCGGATATTTTGCAGGCAGCCGGCCACTCAGGGCCACAGCCCCTGGAGACAAAGACCGGCCCTTTTCCCTGGGAAAGAAAAGTGGCCAGCCCAGGTTCCTGATGTCAGTTTGTAGGGTTCCCTTAGGACTTTCAGGGCAGCACAGGTTTGAGGTGGGGGCAGGTTGGGTCTGGGACATATCCTCGTCCGTTCGGATATTTTGCAGGCAGCCGGCCACTCAGGGCCACTCAGCCGGCCACAGCCCCTGGAGACAAAGACCGGCCCTTTTCCCTGGGAAAGAAAAGTAGCCAGCCCAGGTTCCTGATGTCAGTTTGTAGGGTTCCCTTAGGACTTTCGGGGCAGCACAGGTTTGAGGTGGGGGCAGGTTGGGTCTGGGACATATCCTCGTCCGTTCGGATATTTTGCAGGCAGCCGGCCACTCAGGGCCACAGCCCCTGGAGACAAACACCGGCCCTTTTCCCTGGGAAAGAAAAGTGGCCAGCCCAGCTTCCTGATGTCAGTTTGTAGGGTTCCCTTGGGACTTTCAGGGCAGCACAGGTTTGAGGTGGGGGCAGGTTGGGTCTGGGACATATCCTCGTCCGTTCGGATATTTTGCAGGCAGCCGGCCACTCAGGGCCACAGCCCCTGGAGACAAAGACCGGCCCTTTTCCCTGGGAAAGAAAAGTGGCCAGCCCAGGTTCCTGATGTCAGTTTGTAGGGTTCCCTTAGGACTTTCAGGGCAGCACAGGTTTGAGGTGGGGGCAGGTTGGGTCTGGGACATATCCTCGTCCGTTCGGATATTTTGCAGGCAGCCGGCCACTCAGGGCCACTCAGCCGGCCACAGCCCCTGGAGACAAAGACCGGCCCTTTTCCCTGGGAAAGAAAAGTAGCCAGCCCAGGTTCCTGATGTCAGTTTGTAGGGTTCCCTTAGGACTTTCAGGGCAGCACAGGTTTGAGGTGGGGGCAGGTTGGGTCTGGGACATATCCTCGTCCGTTCGGATATTTTGCAGGCAGCCGGCCACTCAGGGCCACAGCCCCTGGAGACAAAGACCGGCCCTTTTCCCTGGGAAAGAAAAGTGGCCAGCCCAGGTTCCTGATGTCAGTTTGTAGGGTTCCCTTGGGACTGTCAGGGCAGCACAGGTTTGAGGTGGGGGCAGGTTGGGTCTGGGACATATCCTCGTCCGTTCGGATATTTTGCAGGCAGCCGGCCACTCAGGGCCACAGCCCCTGGAGACAAAGACCGGCCCTTTTCCCTGGGAAAGAAAAGTGGCCAGCCCAGGTTCCTGATGTCAGTTTGTAGGGTTCCCTTGGGACTTTCAGGGCAGCACAGGTTTGAGGTGGGGGCAGGTTGGGTCTGGGACATATCCTCGTCCGTTCGGATATTTTGCAGGCAGCCGGCCACTCAGGGCCACAGGCCCTGGAGACAAAGACCGGCCCTTTTCCCTGGGAAAGAAAAGTGGCCAGCCCAGGTTCCTGATGTCAGTTTGTAGGGTTCCCTTAGGACTTTCAGGGCAGCACAGGTTTGAGGTGGGGGCAGGTTGGGTCTGGGACATATCCTCGTCCGTTCGGATATTTTGCAGGCAGCCGGCCACTCAGGGCCACAGCCCCTGGAGACAAAGACCGGCCCTTTTCCCTGGGAAAGAAAAGTGGCCAGCCCAGGTTCCTGATGTCAGTTTGTAGGGTTCCCTTAGGACTTTCAGGGCAGCACAGGTTTGAGGTGGGGGCAGGTTGGGTCTGGGACATATCCTCGTCCGTTCGGATATTTTGCAGGCAGCCGGCCACTCAGGGCCACTCAGCCGGCCACAGCCCCTGGAGACAAAGACCGGCCCTTTTCCCTGGGAAAGAAAAGTGGCCAGCCCAGGTTCCTGATGTCAGTTTGTAGGGTTCCCTTAGGACTTTCAGGGCAGCACAGGTTTGAGGTGGGGGCAGGTTGGGTCTGGGACATATCCTCGTCCGTTCGGATATTTTGCAGGCAGCCGGCCACTCAGGGCCACAGCCCCTGGAGACAAAGACCGGCCCTTTTCCCTGGGAAAGAAAAGTGGCCAGCCCAGCTTCCTGATGTCAGTTTGTAGGGTTCCCTTGGGACTGTCAGGGCAGCAGAGGTTTGAGGTGGAAGCAGGTTGGGTCTGGGACATATCCTCGTCCGTTCGGCTATTTTGCAGGCAGCCGGCCACTCAGGGCCACAGCCCCTGGAGACAAAGACCGGCCCTTTTCCCTGGGAAAGAAAAGTGGCCAGCCCAGGTTCCTGATGTCAGTTTGTAGGGTTCCCTTAGGACTTTCAGGGCAGCACAGGTTTGAGGTGGGGGCAGGTTGGGTCTGGGACATATCCTCGTCCGTTCGGATATTTTGCAGGCAGCCGGCCACTCAGGGCCACAGCCCCTGGAGACAAAGACCGGCCCTTTTCCCTGGGAAAGAAAAGTGGCCAGCCCAGGTTCCTGATGTCAGTTTGTAGGGTTCCCTTAGGACTTTCAGGGCAGCACAGGTTTGAGGTGGGGGCAGGTTGGGTCTGGGACATATCCTCGTCCGTTCGGATATTTTGCAGGCAGCCGGCCACTCAGGGCCACAGCCCCTGGAGACAAAGACCGGCCCTTTTCCCTGGGAAAGAAAAGTGTCCAGCCCAGGTTCCTGATGTCCGTTTTTAGGGTTCTCTTTGGACTGTCAGGGCAGCACAGGTTTGAGGTGGGGGCAGGTTGGGTCTGGGACATATCCTCGTCCGTTCGGATATTTTGCAGGCAGCCGGCCACTCAGGGCCACAGCCCCTGGAGACAAAGACCGGCCCTTTTCCCTGGGAAAGAAAAGTGGCCAGCCCAGGTTCCTGATGTCAGTTTGTAGGGTTCCCTTGGGACTGTCAGGGCAGCACAGGTTTGAGGTGGGGGCAGGTTGGGTCTGGGACATATCCTCGTCCGTTCGGATATTTTGCAGGCAGCCGGCCACTCAGGGCCACAGCCCCTGGAGACAAAGACCGGCCCTTTTCCCTGGGAAAGAAAAGTGGCCAGCCCAGGTTCCTGATGTCAGTTTGTAGGGTTCCCTTAGGACTTTCAGGGCAGCACAGGTTTGAGGTGGGGGCAGGTTGGGTCTGGGACATATCCTCGTCCGTTCGGATATTTTGCAGGCAGCCGGCCACTCAGGGCCACTCAGCCGGCCACAGCCCCTGGAGACAAAGACCGGCCCTTTTCCCTGGGAAAGAAAAGTAGCCAGCCCAGGTTCCTGATGTCAGTTTGTAGGGTTCCCTTAGGACTTTCAGGGCAGCACAGGTTTGAGGTGGGGGCAGGTTGGGTCTGGGACATATCCTCGTCCGTTCGGATATTTTGCAGGCAGCCGGCCACTCAGGGCCACAGCCCCTGGAGACAAACACCGGCCCTTTTCCCTGGGAAAGAAAAGTGGCCAGCCCAGCTTCCTGATGTCAGTTTGTAGGGTTCCCTTGGGACTTTCAGGGCAGCACAGGTTTGAGGTGGGGGCAGGTTGGGTCTGGGACATATCCTCGTCCGTTCGGATATTTTGCAGGCAGCCGGCCACTCAGGGCCACTCAGCCGGCCACAGCCCCTGGAGACAAAGACCGGCCCTTTTCCCTGGGAAAGAAAAGTAGCCAGCCCAGGTTCCTGATGTCAGTTTGTAGGGTTCCCTTAGGACTTTCAGGGCAGCACAGGTTTGAGGTGGGGGCAGGTTGGGTCTGGGACATATCCTCGTCCGTTCGGATATTTTGCAGGCAGCCGGCCACTCAGGGCCACAGCCCCTGGAGACAAAGACCGGCCCTTTTCCCTGGGAAAGAAAAGTGGCCAGCCCAGGTTCCTGATGTCAGTTTGTAGGGTTCCCTTGGGACTTTCAGGGCAGCACAGGTTTGAGGTGGGGGCAGGTTGGGTCTGGGACATATCCTCGTCCGTTCGGATATTTTGCAGGCAGCCGGCCACTCAGGGCCACAGGCCCTGGAGACAAAGACCGGCCCTTTTCCCTGGGAAAGAAAAGTGGCCAGCCCAGGTTCCTGATGTCAGTTTGTAGGGTTCCCTTAGGACTTTCAGGGCAGCACAGGTTTGAGGTGGGGGCAGGTTGGGTCTGGGACATATCCTCGTCCGTTCGGATATTTTGCAGGCAGCCGGCCACTCAGGGCCACAGCCCCTGGAGACAAAGACCGGCCCTTTTCCCTGGGAAAGAAAAGTGGCCAGCCCAGCTTCCTGATGTCAGTTTGTAGGGTTCCCTTAGGACTTTCAGGGCAGCACAGGTTTGAGGTGGGGGCAGGTTGGGTCTGGGACATATCCTCGTCCGTTCGGATATTTTGCAGGCAGCCGGCCACTCAGGGCCACTCAGCCGGCGACAGCCCCTGGAGACAAAGACCGGCCCTTTTCCCTGGGAAAGAAAAGTGGCCAGCCCAGGTTCCTGATGTCAGTTTGTAGGGTTCCCTTGGGACTGTCAGGGCAGCACAGGTTTGAGGTGGGGGCAGGTTGGGTCTGGGACATATCCTCGTCCGTTCGGATATTTTGCAGGCAGCCGGCCACGCAGGGCCACTCAGCCGGCCACAGCCCCTGGAGACAAAGACCGGCCCTTTTCCCTGGGAAAGAAAAGTGGCCAGCCCAGGTTCCTGATGTCAGTTTGTAGGGTTCCCTTAGGACTTTCAGGGCAGCACAGGTTTGAGGTGGGGGCAGGTTGGGTCTGGGACATATCCTCGTCCGTTCGGATATTTTGCAGGCAGCCGGCCACTCAGGGCCACAGCCCCTGGAGACAAAGACCGGCCCTTTTCCCTGGGAAAGAAAAGTGGCCAGCCCAGGTTCCTGATGTCAGTTTGTAGGGTTCCCTTGGGACTGTCAGGGCAGCAGAGGTTTGAGGTGGAAGCAGGTTGGGTCTGGGACATATCCTCGTCCGTTCGGATATTTTGCAGGCAGCCGGCCACTCAGGGCCACAGCCCCTGGAGACAAAGACCGGCCCTTTTCCCTGGGAAAGAAAAGTGGCCAGCCCAGGTTCCTGATGTCAGTTTGTAGGGTTCCCTTAGGACTTTCAGGGCAGCACAGGTTTGAGGTGGGGGCAGGTTGGGTCTGGGACATATCCTCATCCGTTCAGATATTTTGCAGGCAGCCGGCCACTCAGGGCCACAGCCCCTGGAGACAAAGACCGGCCCTTTTCCCTGGGAAAGAAAAGTGGCCAGCCCAGCTTCCTGATGTCAGTTTGTAGGGTTCCCTTGGGACTTTCAGGGCAGCACAGGTTTGAGGTGGGGGCAGGTTGGGTCTGGGACATATCCTCGTCCGTTCGGATATTTTGCAGGCAGCCGGCCACTCAGGGCCACAGCCCCTGGAGACAAAGACCGGCCCTTTTCCCTGGGAAAGAAAAGTGGCCAGCCCAGGTTCCTGATGTCAGTTTGTAGGGTTCCCTTAGGACTTTCAGGGCAGCACAGGTTTGAGGTGGGGGCAGGTTGGTCTGGGACATATCCTCGTCCGTTCGGATATTTTGCAGGCAGCCGGCCACTCAGGGCCACTCAGCCGGCCACAGCCCCTGGAGACAAAGACCGGCCCTTTTCCCTGGGAAAGAAAAGTAGCCAGCCCAGGTTCCTGATGTCAGTTTGTAGGGTTCCCTTAGGACTTTCAGGGCAGCACAGGTTTGAGGTGGGGGCAGGTTGGGTCTGGGACATATCCTCGTCCGTTCGGATATTTTGCAGGCAGCCGGCCACTCAGGGCCACAGCCCCTGGAGACAAAGACCGGCCCTTTTCCCTGGGAAAGAAAAGTGGCCAGCCCAGCTTCCTGATGTCAGTTTGTAGGGTTCCCTTGGGACTTTCAGGGCAGCACAGGTTTGAGGTGGGGGCAGGTTGGGTCTGGGACATATCCTCGTCCGTTCGGATATTTTGCAGGCAGCCGGCCACTCAGGGCCACAGGCCCTGGAGACAAAGACCGGCCCTTTTCCCTGGGAAAGAAAAGTGGCCAGCCCAGCTTCCTGATGTCAGTTTGTAGGGTTCCCTTAGGACTTTCAGGGCAGCACAGGTTTGAGGTGGGGGCAGGTTGGGTCTGGGACATATCCTCGTCCGTTCGGATATTTTGCAGGCAGCCGGCCACGCAGGGCCACTCAGCCGGCCACAGCCCCTGGAGACAAAGACCGGCCCTTTTCCCTGGGAAAGAAAAGTGGCCAGCCCAGGTTCCTGATGTCAGTTTGTAGGGTTCCCTTAGGACTTTCAGGGCAGCACAGGTTTGAGGTGGGGGCAGGTTGGGTCTGGGACATATCCTCGTCCGTTCGGATATTTTGCAGGCAGCCGGCCACTCAGGGCCACACAGGGCCTCAGCCCCTGGAGACAAAGACCGGCCCTTTTCCCTGGGAAAGAAAAGTGGCCAGCCCAGGTTCCTGATGTCAGTTTGTAGGGTTCCCTTAGGACTTTCAGGGCAGCACAGGTTTGAGGTGGGGGCAGGTTGGGTCTGGGACATATCCTCGTCCGTTCGGATATTTTGCAGGCAGCCGGCCACTCAGGGCCACAGCCCCTGGAGACAAAGACCGGCCCTTTTCCCTGGGAAAGAAAAGTGGCCAGCCCAGGTTCCTGATGTCAGTTTGTAGGGTTCCCTTAGGACTTTCAGGGCAGCACAGGTTTGAGGTGGGGGCAGGTTGGGTCTGGGACATATCCTCGTCCGTTCGGATATTTTGCAGGCAGCCGGCCACTCAGGGCCACAGCCCCTGGAGACAAAGACCGGCCCTTTTCCCTGGGAAAGAAAGTGGCCAGCCCAGCTTCCTGATGTCAGTTTGTAGGGTTCCCTTAGGACTTTCAGGGCAGCACAGGTTTGAGGTGGGGGCAGGTTGGGTCTGGGACATATCCTCGTCCGTTCGGATATTTTGCAGGCAGCCGGCCACTCAGGGCCACTCAGCCGGCCACAGCCCCTGGAGACAAAGACCGGCCCCTTTTCCCTGGGAAAGAAAAGTGGCCAGCCCAGGTTCCTGATGTCAGTTTGTAGGGTTCCCTTAGGACTTTCAGGGCAGCACAGGTTTGAGGTGGGGGCAGGTTGGGTCTGGGACATATCCTCGTCCGTTCGGATATTTTGCAGGCAGCCGGCCACTCAGGGCCACAGCCCCTGGAGACAAAGACCGGCCCTTTTCCCTGGGAAAGAAAAGTGGCCAGCCCAGCTTCCTGATGTCAGTTTGTAGGGTTCCCTTGGGACTGTCAGGGCAGCAGAGGTTTGAGGTGGAAGCAGGTTGGGTCTGGGACATATCCTCGTCCGTTCGGCTATTTTGCAGGCAGCCGGCCACTCAGGGCCACAGCCCCTGGAGACAAAGACCGGCCCTTTTCCCTGGGAAAGAAAAGTGGCCAGCCCAGGTTCCTGATGTCAGTTTGTAGGGTTCCCTTAGGACTTTCAGGGCAGCACAGGTTTGAGGTGGGGGCAGGTTGGGTCTGGGACATATCCTCGTCCGTTCGGATATTTTGCAGGCAGCCGGCCACTCAGGGCCACAGCCCCTGGAGACAAAGACCGGCCCTTTTCCCTGGGAAAGAAAAGTGGCCAGCCCAGGTTCCTGATGTCAGTTTGTAGGGTTCCCTTAGGACTTTCAGGGCAGCACAGGTTTGAGGTGGGGGCAGGTTGGGTCTGGGACATATCCTCGTCCGTTCGGATATTTTGCAGGCAGCCGGCCACTCAGGGCCACAGCCCCTGGAGACAAAGACCGGCCCTTTTCCCTGGGAAAGAAAAGTGTCCAGCCCAGGTTCCTGATGTCCGTTTTTAGGGTTCTCTTTGGACTGTCAGGGCAGCACAGGTTTGAGGTGGGGGCAGGTTGGGTCTGGGACATATCCTCGTCCGTTCGGATATTTTGCAGGCAGCCGGCCACTCAGGGCCACAGCCCCTGGAGACAAAGACCGGCCCTTTTCCCTGGGAAAGAAAAGTGGCCAGCCCAGGTTCCTGATGTCAGTTTGTAGGGTTCCCTTGGGACTGTCAGGGCAGCACAGGTTTGAGGTGGGGGCAGGTTGGGTCTGGGACATATCCTCGTCCGTTCGGATATTTTGCAGGCAGCCGGCCACTCAGGGCCACAGCCCCTGGAGACAAAGACCGGCCCTTTTCCCTGGGAAAGAAAAGTGGCCAGCCCAGGTTCCTGATGTCAGTTTGTAGGGTTCCCTTAGGACTTTCAGGGCAGCACAGGTTTGAGGTGGGGGCAGGTTGGGTCTGGGACATATCCTCGTCCGTTCGGATATTTTGCAGGCAGCCGGCCACTCAGGGCCACTCAGCCGGCCACAGCCCCTGGAGACAAAGACCGGCCCTTTTCCCTGGGAAAGAAAAGTAGCCAGCCCAGGTTCCTGATGTCAGTTTGTAGGGTTCCCTTAGGACTTTCAGGGCAGCACAGGTTTGAGGTGGGGGCAGGTTGGGTCTGGGACATATCCTCGTCCGTTCGGATATTTTGCAGGCAGCCGGCCACTCAGGGCCACAGCCCCTGGAGACAAACACCGGCCCTTTTCCCTGGGAAAGAAAAGTGGCCAGCCCAGCTTCCTGATGTCAGTTTGTAGGGTTCCCTTGGGACTTTCAGGGCAGCACAGGTTTGAGGTGGGGGCAGGTTGGGTCTGGGACATATCCTCGTCCGTTCGGATATTTTGCAGGCAGCCGGCCACTCAGGGCCACAGCCCCTGGAGACAAAGACCGGCCCTTTTCCCTGGGAAAGAAAAGTGGCCAGCCCAGGTTCCTGATGTCAGTTTGTAGGGTTCCCTTAGGACTTTCAGGGCAGCACAGGTTTGAGGTGGGGGCAGGTTGGGTCTGGGACATATCCTCGTCCGTTCGGATATTTTGCAGGCAGCCGGCCACTCAGGGCCACTCAGCCGGCCACAGCCCCTGGAGACAAAGACCGGCCCTTTTCCCTGGGAAAGAAAAGTAGCCAGCCCAGGTTCCTGATGTCAGTTTGTAGGGTTCCCTTAGGACTTTCAGGGCAGCACAGGTTTGAGGTGGGGGCAGGTTGGGTCTGGGACATATCCTCGTCCGTTCGGATATTTTGCAGGCAGCCGGCCACTCAGGGCCACAGCCCCTGGAGACAAAGACCGGCCCTTTTCCCTGGGAAAGAAAAGTGGCCAGCCCAGGTTCCTGATGTCAGTTTGTAGGGTTCCCTTGGGACTTTCAGGGCAGCACAGGTTTGAGGTGGGGGCAGGTTGGGTCTGGGACATATCCTCGTCCGTTCGGATATTTTGCAGGCAGCCGGCCACTCAGGGCCACAGGCCCTGGAGACAAAGACCGGCCCTTTTCCCTGGGAAAGAAAAGTGGCCAGCCCAGGTTCCTGATGTCAGTTTGTAGGGTTCCCTTAGGACTTTCAGGGCAGCACAGGTTTGAGGTGGGGGCAGGTTGGGTCTGGGACATATCCTCGTCCGTTCGGATATTTTGCAGGCAGCCGGCCACTCAGGGCCACAGCCCCTGGAGACAAAGACCGGCCCTTTTCCCTGGGAAAGAAAAGTGGCCAGCCCAGCTTCCTGATGTCAGTTTGTAGGGTTCCCTTAGGACTTTCAGGGCAGCACAGGTTTGAGGTGGGGGCAGGTTGGGTCTGGGACATATCCTCGTCCGTTCGGATATTTTGCAGGCAGCCGGCCACTCAGGGCCACTCAGCCGGCCACAGCCCCTGGAGACAAAGACCGGCCCTTTTCCCTGGGAAAGAAAAGTGGCCAGCCCAGGTTCCTGATGTCAGTTTGTAGGGTTCCCTTGGGACTGTCAGGGCAGCACAGGTTTGAGGTGGGGGCAGGTTGGGTCTGGGACATATCCTCGTCCGTTCGGATATTTTGCAGGCAGCCGGCCACTCAGGGCCACAGCCCCTGGAGACAGAGACCGGCCCTTTTCCCTGGGAAAGAAAAGTGGCCAGCCCAGCTTCCTGATGTCAGTTTGTAGGGTTCCCTTAGGACTTTCAGGGCAGCACAGGTTTGAGGTGGGGGCAGGTTGGGTCTGGGACATATCCTCGTCCGTTCGGATATTTTGCAGGCAGCCGGCCACTCAGGGCCACAGCCCCTGGAGACAAAGACCGGCCCTTTTCCCTGGGAAAGAAAAGTGGCCAGCCCAGCTTCCTGATGTCAGTTTGTAGGGTTCCCTTAGGACTTTCAGGGCAGCACAGGTTTGAGGTGGGGGCAGGTTGGGTCTGGGACATATCCTCGTCCGTTCGGATATTTTGCAGGCAGCCGGCCACGCAGGGCCACTCAGCCGGCCACAGCCCCTGGAGACAAAGACCGGCCCTTTTCCCTGGGAAAGAAAAGTGGCCAGCCCAGGTTCCTGATGTCAGTTTGTAGGGTTCCCTTAGGACTTTCAGGGCAGCACAGGTTTGAGGTGGGGGCAGGTTGGGTCTGGGACATATCCTCGTCCGTTCGGATATTTTGCAGGCAGCCGGCCACTCAGGGCCACAGCCCCTGGAGACAAAGACCGGCCCTTTTCCCTGGGAAAGAAAAGTGGCCAGCCCAGGTTCCTGATGTCAGTTTGTAGGGTTCCCTTGGGACTGTCAGGGCAGCAGAGGTTTGAGGTGGAAGCAGGTTGGGTCTGGGACATATCCTCGTCCGTTCGGCTATTTTGCAGGCAGCCGGCCACTCAGGGCCACAGCCCCTGGAGACAAAGACCGGCCCTTTTCCCTGGGAAAGAAAAGTGGCCAGCCCAGGTTCCTGATGTCAGTTTGTAGGGTTCCCTTAGGACTTTCAGGGCAGCACAGGTTTGAGGTGGGGGCAGGTTGGGTCTGGGACATATCCTCATCCGTTCAGATATTTTGCAGGCAGCCGGCCACTCAGGGCCACAGCCCCTGGAGACAAAGACCGGCCCTTTTCCCTGGGAAAGAAAAGTGGCCAGCCCAGCTTCCTGATGTCAGTTTGTAGGGTTCCCTTGGGACTTTCAGGGCAGCACAGGTTTGAGGTGGGGGCAGGTTGGGTCTGGGACATATCCTCGTCCGTTCGGATATTTTGCAGGCAGCCGGCCACTCAGGGCCACAGCCCCTGGAGACAAAGACCGGCCCTTTTCCCTGGAAAGAAAAGTGGCCAGCCCAGGTTCCTGATGTCAGTTTGTAGGGTTCCCTTAGGACTTTCAGGGCAGCACAGGTTTGAGGTGGGGCAGGTTGGGTCTGGGACATATCCTCGTCCGTTCGGATATTTTGCAGGCAGCCGGCCACTCAGGGCCACTCAGCCGGCCACAGCCCCTGGAGACAAAGACCGGCCCTTTTCCCTGGGAAAGAAAAGTAGCCAGCCCAGGTTCCTGATGTCAGTTTGTAGGGTTCCCTTAGGACTGTCAGGGCAGCACAGGTTTGAGGTGGGGGCAGGTTGGGTCTGGGACATATCCTCGTCCGTTCGGATATTTTGCAGGCAGCCGGCCACTCAGGGCCACAGCCCCTGGAGACAAAGACCGGCCCTTTTCCCTGGGAAAGAAAAGTGGCCAGCCCAGGTTCCTGATGTCAGTTTGTAGGGTTCCCTTGGGACTTTCAGGGCAGCACAGGTTTGAGGTGGGGGCAGGTTGGGTCTGGGACATATCCTCGTCCGTTCGGATATTTTGCAGGCAGCCGGCCACTCAGGGCCACAGGCCCTGGAGACAAAGACCGGCCCTTTTCCCTGGGAAAGAAAAGTGGCCAGCCCAGGTTCCTGATGTCAGTTTGTAGGGTTCCCTTAGGACTTTCAGGGCAGCACAGGTTTGAGGTGGGGGCAGGTTGGGTCTGGGACATATCCTCGTCCGTTCGGATATTTTGCAGGCAGCCGGCCACTCAGGGCCACAGCCCCTGGAGACAAAGACCGGCCCTTTTCCCTGGGAAAGAAAAGTGGCCAGCCCAGCTTCCTGATGTCAGTTTGTAGGGTTCCCTTAGGACTTTCAGGGCAGCACAGGTTTGAGGTGGGGGCAGGTTGGGTCTGGGACATATCCTCGTCCGTTCGGATATTTTGCAGGCAGCCGGCCACGCAGGGCCACTCAGCCGGCCACAGCCCCTGGAGACAAAGACCGGCCCTTTTCCCTGGGAAAGAAAAGTGGCCAGCCCAGGTTCCTGATGTCAGTTTGTAGGGTTCCCTTAGGACTTTCAGGGCAGCACAGGTTTGAGGTGGGGGCAGGTTGGGTCTGGGACATATCCTCGTCCGTTCGGATATTTTGCAGGCAGCCGGCCACTCAGGGCCACAGCCCCTGGAGACAAAGACCGGCCCTTTTCCCTGGGAAAGAAAAGTGGCCAGCCCAGGTTCCTGATGTCAGTTTGTAGGGTTCCCTTGGGACTGTCAGGGCAGCAGAGGTTTGAGGTGGAAGCAGGTTGGGTCTGGGACATATCCTCGTCCGTTCGGCTATTTTGCAGGCAGCCGGCCACTCAGGGCCACAGCCCCTGGAGACAAAGACCGGCCCTTTTCCCTGGGAAAGAAAAGTGGCCAGCCCAGCTTCCTGATGTCAGTTTGTAGGGTTCCCTTGGGACTGTCAGGGCAGCACAGGTTTGAGGTGGGGGCAGGTTGGGTCTGGGACATATCCTCGTCCGTTCGGATATTTTGCAGGCAGCCGGCCACTCAGGGCCACAGCCCCTGGAGACAGAGACCGGCCCTTTTCCCTGGGAAAGAAAAGTGGCCAGCCCAGCTTCCTGATGTCAGTTTGTAGGGTTCCCTTAGGACTTTCAGGGCAGCACAGGTTTGAGGTGGGGGCAGGTTGGGTCTGGGACATATCCTCGTCCGTTCGGATATTTTGCAGGCAGCCGGCCACTCAGGGCCACAGCCCCTGGAGACAAAGACCGGCCCTTTTCCCTGGGAAAGAAAAGTGGCCAGCCCAGCTTCCTGATGTCAGTTTGTAGGGTTCCCTTAGGACTTTCAGGGCAGCACAGGTTTGAGGTGGGGGCAGGTTGGGTCTGGGACATATCCTCGTCCGTTCGGATATTTTGCAGGCAGCCGGCCACGCAGGGCCACTCAGCCGGCCACAGCCCCTGGAGACAAAGACCGGCCCTTTTCCCTGGGAAAGAAAAGTGGCCAGCCCAGGTTCCTGATGTCAGTTTGTAGGGTTCCCTTAGGACTTTCAGGGCAGCACAGGTTTGAGGTGGGGGCAGGTTGGGTCTGGGACATATCCTCGTCCGTTCGGATATTTTGCAGGCAGCCGGCCACTCAGGGCCACAGCCCCTGGAGACAAAGACCGGCCCTTTTCCCTGGGAAAGAAAAGTGGCCAGCCCAGGTTCCTGATGTCAGTTTGTAGGGTTCCCTTGGGACTGTCAGGGCAGCAGAGGTTTGAGGTGGAAGCAGGTTGGGTCTGGGACATATCCTCGTCCGTTCGGCTATTTTGCAGGCAGCCGGCCACTCAGGGCCACAGCCCCTGGAGACAAAGACCGGCCCTTTTCCCTGGGAAAGAAAAGTGGCCAGCCCAGGTTCCTGATGTCAGTTTGTAGGGTTCCCTTAGGACTTTCAGGGCAGCACAGGTTTGAGGTGGGGGCAGGTTGGGTCTGGGACATATCCTCGTCCGTTCGGATATTTTGCAGGCAGCCGGCCACTCAGGGCCACTCAGCCGGCGACAGCCCCTGGAGACAAAGACCGGCCCTTTTCCCTGGGAAAGAAAAGTGGCCAGCCCAGGTTCCTGATGTCAGTTTGTAGGGTTCCCTTGGGACTGTCAGGGCAGCACAGGTTTGAGGTGGGGGCAGGTTGGGTCTGGGACATATCCTCGTCCGTTCGGATATTTTGCAGGCAGCCGGCCACTCAGGGCCACAGCCCCTGGAGACAGAGACCGGCCCTTTTCCCTGGGAAAGAAAAGTGGCCAGCCCAGGTTCCTGATGTCAGTTTTTAGGGTTCTCTTTGGACTGTCAGGGCAGCACAGGTTTGAGGTGGGGGCAGGTTGGGTCTGGGACATATCCTCGTCTGTTCGGATATTTTGCAGGCAGCCGGCCACTCAGGGCCACAGCCCCTGGAGACAAAGACCGGCCCTTTTCCCTGGGAAAGAAAAGTGGCCAGCCCAGGTTCCTGATGTCAGTTTGTAGGGTTCCCTTAGGACTTTCAGGGCAGCACAGGTTTGAGGTGGGGGCAGGTTGGGTCTGGGACATATCCTCGTCCGTTCGGATATTTTGCAGGCAGCCGGCCACTCAGGGCCACAGCCCCTGGAGACAAAGACCGGCCCTTTTCCCTGGGAAAGAAAAGTGGCCAGCCCAGGTTCCTGATGTCAGTTTGTAGGGTTCCCTTAGGACTTTCAGGGCAGCACAGGTTTGAGGTGGGGGCAGGTTGGGTCTGGGACATATCCTCGTCCGTTCGGATATTTTGCAGGCAGCCGGCCACTCAGGGCCACAGCCCCTGGAGACAAAGACCGGCCCTTTTCCCTGGGAAAGAAAAGTGGCCAGCCCAGCTTCCTGATGTCAGTTTGTAGGGTTCCCTTAGGACTTTCAGGGCAGCACAGGTTTGAGGTGGGGGCAGGTTGGGTCTGGGACATATCCTCGTCCGTTCGGATATTTTGCAGGCAGCCGGCCACTCAGGGCCACTCAGGGCCACAGCCCCTGGAGACAAACACCGGCCCTTTTCCCTGGGAAAGAAAAGTGGCCAGCCCAGGTTCCTGATGTCAGTTTGTAGGGTTCCCTTAGGACTTTCAGGGCAGCACAGGTTTGAGGTGGGGGCAGGTTGGGTCTGGGACATATCCTCGTCCGTTCGGATATTTTGCAGGCAGCCGGCCACTCAGGGCCACTCAGCCGGCGACAGCCCCTGGAGACAAAGACCGGCCCTTTTCCCTGGGAAAGAAAAGTGGCCAGCCCAGGTTCCTGATGTCAGTTTGTAGGGTTCCCTTAGGACTGTCAGGGCAGCACAGGTTTGAGGTGGGGGCAGGTTGGGTCTGGGAAATATCCCCGTCCGTTCGGATATTTTGCAGGCAGCCGGCCACTCAGGGCCACAGCCCCTGGAGACAAAGACCGGCCCTTTTCCCTGGGAAAGAAAAGTGTCCAGCCCAGGTTCCTGATGTCAGTTTGTAGGGTTCCCTTAGGACTTTCAGGGCAGCACAGGTTTGAGGTGGGGGCAGGTTGGGTCTGGGACATATCCTCGTCCGTTCGGATATTTTGCAGGCAGCCGGCCACTCAGGGCCACTCAGGGCCACAGCCCCTGGAGACAAAGACCGGCCCTTTTCCCTGGGAAAGAAAAGTGGCCAGCCCAGGTTCCTGATGTCAGTTTGTAGGGTTCCCTTGGGACTGTCAGGGCAGCAGAGGTTTGAGGTGGAAGCAGGTTGGGTCTGGGACATATCCTCGTCCGTTCGGATATTTTGCAGGCAGCCGGCCACTCAGGGCCACAGCCCCTGGAGACAAAGACCGGCCCTTTTCCCTGGGAAAGAAAAGTGGCCAGCCCAGGTTCCTGATGTCAGTTTGTAGGGTTCCCTTAGGACTTTCAGGGCAGCACAGGTTTGAGGTGGGGGCAGGTTGGGTCTGGGACATATCCTCGTCCGTTCGGATATTTTGCAGGCAGCCGGCCACTCAGGGCCACTCAGCCGGCCACAGCCCCTGGAGACAAAGACCGGCCCTTTTCCCTGGGAAAGAAAAGTGGCCAGCCCAGGTTCCTGATGTCAGTTTGTAGGGTTCCCTTGGGACTGTCAGGGCAGCACAGGTTTGAGGTGGGGGCAGGTTGGGTCTGGGACATATCCTCGTCCGTTCGGATATTTTGCAGGCAGCCGGCCACTCAGGGCCACAGCCCCTGGAGACAGAGACCGGCCCTTTTCCCTGGGAAAGAAAAGTGGCCAGCCCAGGTTCCTGATGTCAGTTTTTAGGGTTCCCTTAGGACTTTCAGGGCAGCACAGGTTTGAGGTGGGGGCAGGTTGGGTCTGGGACATATCCTCGTCCGTTCGGATATTTTGCAGGCAGCCGGCCACTCAGGGCCACAGCCCCTGGAGACAAAGACCGGCCCTTTTCCCTGGGAAAGAAAAGTGGCCAGCCCAGGTTCCTGATGTCAGTTTGTAGGGTTCCCTTAGGACTTTCAGGGCAGCACAGGTTTGAGGTGGGGGCAGGTTGGGTCTGGGACATATCCTCGTCCGTTCGGATATTTTGCAGGCAGCCGGCCACTCAGGGCCACAGCCCCTGGAGACAAAGACCGGCCCTTTTCCCTGGGAAAGAAAAGTGGCCAGCCCAGGTTCCTGATGTCAGTTTGTAGGGTTCCCTTAGGACTTTCAGGGCAGCACAGGTTTGAGGTGGGGGCAGGTTGGGTCTGGGACATATCCTCGTCCGTTCGGATATTTTGCAGGCAGCCGGCCACTCAGGGCCACTCAGGGCCACAGCCCCTGGAGACAAACACCGGCCCTTTTCCCTGGGAAAGAAAAGTGGCCAGCCCAGGTTCCTGATGTCAGTTTGTAGGGTTCCCTTAGGACTTTCAGGGCAGCACAGGTTTGAGGTGGGGGCAGGTTGGGTCTGGGACATATCCTCGTCCGTTCGGATATTTTGCAGGCAGCCGGCCACTCAGGGCCACTCAGCCGGCGACAGCCCCTGGAGACAAAGACCGGCCCTTTTCCCTGGGAAAGAAAAGTGGCCAGCCCAGGTTCCTGATGTCAGTTTGTAGGGTTCCCTTAGGACTGTCAGGGCAGCACAGGTTTGAGGTGGGGGCAGGTTGGGTCTGGGAAATATCCCCGTCCGTTCGGATATTTTGCAGGCAGCCGGCCACTCAGGGCCACAGCCCCTGGAGACAAAGACCGGCCCTTTTCCCTGGGAAAGAAAAGTGTCCAGCCCAGGTTCCTGATGTCAGTTTGTAGGGTTCCCTTAGGACTTTCAGGGCAGCACAGGTTTGAGGTGGGGGCAGGTTGGGTCTGGGACATATCCTCGTCCGTTCGGATATTTTGCAGGCAGCCGGCCACTCAGGGCCACTCAGGGCCACAGCCCCTGGAGACAAAGACCGGCCCTTTTCCCTGGGAAAGAAAAGTGGCCAGCCCAGGTTCCTGATGTCAGTTTGTAGGGTTCCCTTAGGACTTTCAGGGCAGCACAGGTTTGAGGTGGGGGCAGGTTGGGTCTGGGACATATCCTCGTCCGTTCGGATATTTTGCAGGCAGCCGGCCACTCAGGGCCACTCAGCCGGCCACAGCCCCTGGAGACAAAGACCGGCCCTTTTTCCCTGGGAAAGAAAAGTGGCCAGCCCAGGTTCCTGATGTCAGTTTGTAGGGTTCCCTTGGGACTGTCAGGGCAGCACAGGTTTGAGGTGGGGGCAGGTTGGGTCTGGGACATATCCTCGTCCGTTCGGATATTTTGCAGGCAGCCGGCCACTCAGGGCCACAGCCCCTGGAGACAGAGACCGGCCCTTTTCCCTGGGAAAGAAAAGTGGCCAGCCCAGGTTCCTGATGTCAGTTTGTAGGGTTCCCTTGGGACTGTCAGGGCAGCACAGGTTTGAGGTGGGGGCAGGTTGGGTCTGGGACATATCCTCGTCTGTTCGGATATTTTGCAGGCAGCCGGCCACTCAGGGCCACAGCCCCTGGAGACAAAGACCGGCCCTTTTCCCTGGGAAAGAAAAGTGGCCAGCCCAGGTTCCTGATGTCAGTTTGTAGGGTTCTCTTTGGACTGTCAGGGCAGCACAGGTTTGAGGTGGGGGCAGGTTGGGTCTGGGACATATCCTCGTCCGTTCGGCTATTTTGCAGGCAGCCGGCCACTCAGGGCCACAGCCCCTGGAGACAAAGACCGGCCCTTTTCCCTGGGAAAGAAAAGTGGCCAGCCCAGCTTCCTGATGTCAGTTTGTAGGGTTCCCTTAGGACTTTCAGGGCAGCACAGGTTTGAGGTGGGGGCAGGTTGGGTCTGGGACATATCCTCGTCCGTTCGGATATTTTGCAGGCAGCCGGCCACTCAGGGCCACAGCCCCTGGAGACAAAGACCGGCCCTTTTCCCTGGGAAAGAAAAGTGGCCAGCCCAGGTTCCTGATGTCAGTTTGTAGGGTTCCCTTAGGACTTTCAGGGCAGCACAGGTTTGAGGTGGGGGCAGGTTGGGTCTGGGACATATCCTCGTCCGTTCGGATATTTTGCAGGCAGCCGGCCACTCAGGGCCACTCAGCCGGCCACAGCCCCTGGAGACAAACACCGGCCCTTTTCCCTGGGAAAGAAAAGTGGCCAGCCCAGGTTCCTGATGTCAGTTTTTAGGGTTCCCTTGGGACTGTCAGGGCAGCACAGGTTTGAGGTGGGGGCAGGTTGGGTCTGGGACATATCCTCGTCCGTTCGGATATTTTGCAGGCAGCCGGCCACTCAGGGCCACAGCCCCTGGAGACAAAGACCGGCCCTTTTCCCTGGGAAAGAAAAGTGGCCAGCCCAGGTTCCTGATGTCAGTTTGTAGGGTTCCCTTAGGACTTTCAGGGCAGCACAGGTTTGAGGTGGGGGCAGGTTGGGTCTGGGACATATCCTCGTCCGTTCGGATATTTTGCAGGCAGCCGGCCACTCAGGGCCACTCAGGGCCACAGCCCCTGGAGACAAAGACCGGCCCTTTTCCCTGGGAAAGAAAAGTGGCCAGCCCAGGTTCCTGATGTCAGTTTGTAGGGTTCCCTTGGGACTGTCAGGGCAGCACAGGTTTGAGGTGGGGGCAGGTTGGGTCTGGGACATATCCTCGTCCGTTCGGATATTTTGCAGGCAGCCGGCCACTCAGGGCCACAGCCCCTGGAGACAGAGACCGGCCCTTTTCCCTGGGAAAGAAAAGTGTCCAGCCCAGGTTCCTGATGTCAGTTTGTAGGGTTCCCTTGGGACTTTCAGGGCAGCACAGGTTTGAGGTGGGGGCAGGTTGGGTCTGGGACATATCCTCGTCTGTTCGGATATTTTGCAGGCAGCCGGCCACTCAGGGCCACAGCCCCTGGAGACAAAGACCGGCCCTTTTCCCTGGGAAAGAAAAGTGTCCAGCCCAGGTTCCTGATGTCAGTTTTTAGGGTTCTCTTTGGACTGTCAGGGCAGCACAGGTTTGAGGTGGGGGCAGGTTGGGTCTGGGACATATCCTCGTCCGTTCGGATATTTTGCAGGCAGCCGGCCACTCAGGGCCACAGCCCCTGGAGACAAAGACCGGCCCTTTTCCCTGGGAAAGAAAAGTGGCCAGCCCAGGTTCCTGATGTCAGTTTGTAGGGTTCCCTTAGGACTTTCAGGGCAGCACAGGTTTGAGGTGGGGGCAGGTTGGGTCTGGGACATATCCTCGTCCGTTCGGATATTTTGCAGGCAGCCGGCCACTCAGGGCCACAGCCCCTGGAGACAAAGACCGGCCCTTTTCCCTGGGAAAGAAAAGTGGCCAGCCCAGGTTCCTGATGTCAGTTTGTAGGGTTCCCTTAGGACTTTCAGGGCAGCACAGGTTTGAGGTGGGGGCAGGTTGGGTCTGGGACATATCCTCGTCCGTTCGGATATTTTGCAGGCAGCCGGCCACTCAGGGCCACAGCCCCTGGAGACAAAGACCGGCCCTTTTCCCTGGGAAAGAAAAGTGGCCAGCCCAGCTTCCTGATGTCAGTTTGTAGGGTTCCCTTAGGACTTTCAGGGCAGCACAGGTTTGAGGTGGGGGCAGGTTGGGTCTGGGACATATCCTCGTCCGTTCGGATATTTTGCAGGCAGCCGGCCACTCAGGGCCACTCAGGGCCACAGCCCCTGGAGACAAACACCGGCCCTTTTCCCTGGGAAAGAAAAGTGGCCAGCCCAGGTTCCTGATGTCAGTTTGTAGGGTTCCCTTGGGACTGTCAGGGCAGCACAGGTTTGAGGTGGGGGCAGGTTGGGTCTGGGACATATCCTCGTCCGTTCGGATATTTTGCAGGCAGCCGGCCACTCAGGGCCACAGCCCCTGGAGACAGAGACCGGCCCTTTTCCCTGGGAAAGAAAAGTGGCCAGCCCAGCTTCCTGATGTCAGTTTGTAGGGTTCCCTTGGGACTGTCAGGGCAGCACAGGTTTGAGGTGGGGGCAGGTTGGGTCTGGGACATATCCTCGTCTGTTCGGATATTTTGCAGGCAGCCGGCCACTCAGGGCCACAGCCCCTGGAGACAAAGACCGGCCCTTTTCCCTGGGAAAGAAAAGTGGCCAGCCCAGGTTCCTGATGTCAGTTTGTAGGGTTCTCTTTGGACTGTCAGGGCAGCACAGGTTTGAGGTGGGGGCAGGTTGGGTCTGGGACATATCCTCGTCCGTTCGGATATTTTGCAGGCAGCCGGCCACTCAGGGCCACAGCCCCTGGAGACAAAGACCGGCCCTTTTCCCTGGGAAAGAAAAGTGGCCAGCCCAGGTTCCTGATGTCAGTTTGTAGGGTTCCCTTAGGACTTTCAGGGCAGCACAGGTTTGAGGTGGGGGCAGGTTGGGTCTGGGACATATCCTCGTCCGTTCGGATATTTTGCAGGCAGCCGGCCACTCAGGGCCACAGCCCCTGGAGACAAAGACCGGCCCTTTTCCCTGGGAAAGAAAAGTGGCCAGCCCAGGTTCCTGATGTCAGTTTGTAGGGTTCCCTTAGGACTTTCAGGGCAGCACAGGTTTGAGGTGGGGGCAGGTTGGGTCTGGGACATATCCTCGTCCGTTCGGATATTTTGCAGGCAGCCGGCCACTCAGGGCCACAGCCCCTGGAGACAAAGACCGGCCCTTTTCCCTGGGAAAGAAAAGTGGCCAGCCCAGCTTCCTGATGTCAGTTTGTAGGGTTCCCTTAGGACTTTCAGGGCAGCACAGGTTTGAGGTGGGGGCAGGTTGGGTCTGGGACATATCCTCGTCCGTTCGGATATTTTGCAGGCAGCCGGCCACTCAGGGCCACTCAGCCGGCCACAGCCCCTGGAGACAAACACCGGCCCTTTTCCCTGGGAAAGAAAAGTGGCCAGCCCAGGTTCCTGATGTCAGTTTTTAGGGTTCCCTTGGGACTGTCAGGGCAGCACAGGTTTGAGGTGGGGGCAGGTTGGGTCTGGGACATATCCTCGTCCGTTCGGATATTTTGCAGGCAGCCGGCCACTCAGGGCCACAGCCCCTGGAGACAAAGACCGGCCCTTTTCCCTGGGAAAGAAAAGTGGCCAGCCCAGGTTCCTGATGTCAGTTTGTAGGGTTCCCTTAGGACTTTCAGGGCAGCACAGGTTTGAGGTGGGGGCAGGTTGGGTCTGGGACATATCCTCGTCCGTTCGGATATTTTGCAGGCAGCCGGCCACTCAGGGCCACAGCCCCTGGAGACAAAGACCGGCCCTTTTCCCTGGGAAAGAAAAGTGGCCAGCCCAGCTTCCTGATGTCAGTTTGTAGGGTTCCCTTAGGACTTTCAGGGCAGCACAGGTTTGAGGTGGGGGCAGGTTGGGTCTGGGACATATCCTCGTCCGTTCGGATATTTTTCAGGCAGCCGGCCACTCAGGGCCACTCAGCCGGCCACAGCCCCTGGAGACAAAGACCGGCCCTTTTCCCTGGGAAAGAAAAGTGGCCAGCCCAGGTTCCTGATGTCAGTTTGTAGGGTTCCCTTGGGACTGTCAGGGCAGCACAGGTTTGAGGTGGGGGCAGGTTGGGTCTGGGACATATCCTCGTCCGTTCGGATATTTTGCAGGCAGCCGGCCACTCAGGGCCACAGCCCCTGGAGACAGAGACCGGCCCTTTTCCCTGGGAAAGAAAAGTGGCCAGCCCAGGTTCCTGATGTCAGTTTGTAGGGTTCCCTTGGGACTTTCAGGGCAGCACAGGTTTGAGGTGGGGGCAGGTTGGGTCTGGGACATATCCTCGTCTGTTCGGATATTTTGCAGGCAGCCGGCCACTCAGGGCCACAGCCCCTGGAGACAAAGACCGGCCCTTTTCCCTGGGAAAGAAAAGTGTCCAGCCCAGGTTCCTGATGTCAGTTTTTAGGGTTCTCTTTGGACTGTCAGGGCAGCACAGGTTTGAGGTGGGGGCAGGTTGGGTCTGGGACATATCCTCGTCCGTTCGGATATTTTGCAGGCAGCCGGCCACTCAGGGCCACAGCCCCTGGAGACAAAGACCGGCCCTTTTCCCTGGGAAAGAAAAGTGTCCAGCCCAGGTTCCTGATGTCAGTTTGTAGGGTTCCCTTAGGACTTTCAGGGCAGCACAGGTTTGAGGTGGGGGCAGGTTGGGTCTGGGACATATCCTCGTCCGTTCGGATATTTTGCAGGCAGCCGGCCACTCAGGGCCACAGCCCCTGGAGACAAAGACCGGCCCTTTTCCCTGGGAAAGAAAAGTGGCCAGCCCAGGTTCCTGATGTCAGTTTGTAGGGTTCTCTTTGGACTGTCAGGGCAGCACAGGTTTGAGGTGGGGGCAGGTTGGGTCTGGGACATATCCTCGTCCGTTCGGCTATTTTGCAGGCAGCCGGCCACTCAGGGCCACAGCCCCTGGAGACAAAGACCGGCCCTTTTCCCTGGGAAAGAAAAGTGGCCAGCCCAGCTTCCTGATGTCAGTTTGTAGGGTTCCCTTAGGACTTTCAGGGCAGCACAGGTTTGAGGTGGGGGCAGGTTGGGTCTGGGACATATCCTCGTCCGTTCGGATATTTTGCAGGCAGCCGGCCACTCAGGGCCACAGCCCCTGGAGACAAAGACCGGCCCTTTTCCCTGGGAAAGAAAAGTGGCCAGCCCAGGTTCCTGATGTCAGTTTGTAGGGTTCCCTTAGGACTTTCAGGGCAGCACAGGTTTGAGGTGGGGGCAGGTTGGGTCTGGGACATATCCTCGTCCGTTCGGATATTTTGCAGGCAGCCGGCCACTCAGGGCCACTCAGCCGGCCACAGCCCCTGGAGACAAACACCGGCCCTTTTCCCTGGGAAAGAAAAGTGGCCAGCCCAGGTTCCTGATGTCAGTTTTTAGGGTTCCCTTGGGACTGTCAGGGCAGCACAGGTTTGAGGTGGGGGCAGGTTGGGTCTGGGACATATCCTCGTCCGTTCGGATATTTTGCAGGCAGCCGGCCACTCAGGGCCACAGCCCCTGGAGACAAAGACCGGCCCTTTTCCCTGGGAAAGAAAAGTGGCCAGCCCAGGTTCCTGATGTCAGTTTGTAGGGTTCCCTTAGGACTTTCAGGGCAGCACAGGTTTGAGGTGGGGGCAGGTTGGGTCTGGGACATATCCTCGTCCGTTCGGATATTTTGCAGGCAGCCGGCCACTCAGGGCCACTCAGGGCCACAGCCCCTGGAGACAAAGACCGGCCCTTTTCCCTGGGAAAGAAAAGTGGCCAGCCCAGGTTCCTGATGTCAGTTTGTAGGGTTCCCTTAGGACTTTCAGGGCAGCACAGGTTTGAGGTGGGGGCAGGTTGGGTCTGGGACATATCCTCGTCCGTTCGGATATTTTGCAGGCAGCCGGCCACTCAGGGCCACTCAGCCGGCCACAGCCCCTGGAGACAAAGACCGGCCCTTTTCCCTGGGAAAGAAAAGTGGCCAGCCCAGGTTCCTGATGTCAGTTTGTAGGGTTCCCTTGGGACTGTCAGGGCAGCACAGGTTTGAGGTGGGGGCAGGTTGGGTCTGGGACATATCCTCGTCCGTTCGGATATTTTGCAGGCAGCCGGCCACTCAGGGCCACAGCCCCTGGAGACAGAGACCGGCCCTTTTCCCTGGGAAAGAAAAGTGTCCAGCCCAGGTTCCTGATGTCAGTTTGTAGGGTTCCCTTGGGACTTTCAGGGCAGCACAGGTTTGAGGTGGGGGCAGGTTGGGTCTGGGACATATCCTCGTCTGTTCGGATATTTTGCAGGCAGCCGGCCACTCAGGGCCACAGCCCCTGGAGACAAAGACCGGCCCTTTTCCCTGGGAAAGAAAAGTGTCCAGCCCAGGTTCCTGATGTCAGTTTTTAGGGTTCTCTTTGGACTGTCAGGGCAGCACAGGTTTGAGGTGGGGGCAGGTTGGGTCTGGGACATATCCTCGTCCGTTCGGATATTTTGCAGGCAGCCGGCCACTCAGGGCCACAGCCCCTGGAGACAAAGACCGGCCCTTTTCCCTGGGAAAGAAAAGTGTCCAGCCCAGGTTCCTGATGTCAGTTTGTAGGGTTCCCTTAGGACTTTCAGGGCAGCACAGGTTTGAGGTGGGGGCAGGTTGGGTCTGGGACATATCCTCGTCCGTTCGGATATTTTGCAGGCAGCCGGCCACTCAGGGCCACAGCCCCTGGAGACAAAGACCGGCCCTTTTCCCTGGGAAAGAAAAGTGGCCAGCCCAGCTTCCTGATGTCAGTTTGTAGGGTTCCCTTAGGACTTTCAGGGCAGCACAGGTTTGAGGTGGGGGCAGGTTGGGTCTGGGACATATCCTCGTCCGTTCGGATATTTTGCAGGCAGCCGGCCACTCAGGGCCACTCAGGGCCACAGCCCCTGGAGACAAACACCGGCCCTTTTCCCTGGGAAAGAAAAGTGGCCAGCCCAGGTTCCTGATGTCAGTTTGTAGGGTTCCCTTGGGACTGTCAGGGCAGCACAGGTTTGAGGTGGGGGCAGGTTGGGTCTGGGACATATCCTCGTCCGTTCGGATATTTTGCAGGCAGCCGGCCACTCAGGGCCACAGCCCCTGGAGACAAAGACCGGCCCTTTTCCCTGGGAAAGAAAAGTGGCCAGCCCAGGTTCCTGATGTCAGTTTGTAGGGTTCTCTTTGGACTGTCAGGGCAGCACAGGTTTGAGGTGGGGGCAGGTTGGGTCTGGGACATATCCTCGTCCGTTCGGCTATTTTGCAGGCAGCCGGCCACTCAGGGCCACAGCCCCTGGAGACAAAGACCGGCCCTTTTCCCTGGGAAAGAAAAGTGGCCAGCCCAGCTTCCTGATGTCAGTTTGTAGGGTTCCCTTAGGACTTTCAGGGCAGCACAGGTTTGAGGTGGGGGCAGGTTGGGTCTGGGACATATCCTCGTCCGTTCGGATATTTTGCAGGCAGCCGGCCACTCAGGGCCACAGCCCCTGGAGACAAAGACCGGCCCTTTTCCCTGGGAAAGAAAAGTGGCCAGCCCAGGTTCCTGATGTCAGTTTGTAGGGTTCCCTTAGGACTTTCAGGGCAGCACAGGTTTGAGGTGGGGGCAGGTTGGGTCTGGGACATATCCTCGTCCGTTCGGATATTTTGCAGGCAGCCGGCCACTCAGGGCCACAGCCCCTGGAGACAAAGACCGGCCCTTTTCCCTGGGAAAGAAAAGTGGCCAGCCCAGCTTCCTGATGTCAGTTTGTAGGGTTCCCTTAGGACTGTCAGGGCAGCACAGGTTTGAGGTGGGGGCAGGTTGGGTCTGGGACATATCCTCGTCCGTTCGGATATTTTGCAGGCAGCCGGCCACTCAGGGCCACTCAGCCGGCCACAGCCCCTGGAGACAAACACCGGCCCTTTTCCCTGGGAAAGAAAAGTGGCCAGCCCAGGTTCCTGATGTCAGTTTTTAGGGTTCCCTTGGGACTGTCAGGGCAGCACAGGTTTGAGGTGGGGGCAGGTTGGGTCTGGGACATATCCTCGTCCGTTCGGATATTTTGCAGGCAGCCGGCCACTCAGGGCCACAGCCCCTGGAGACAAAGACCGGCCCTTTTCCCTGGGAAAGAAAAGTGGCCAGCCCAGGTTCCTGATGTCAGTTTGTAGGGTTCCCTTAGGACTTTCATGGCAGCACAGGTTTGAGGTGGGGGCAGGTTGGGTCTGGGACATATCCTCGTCCGTTCGGATATTTTGCAGGCAGCCGGCCACTCAGGGCCACTCAGCCGGCCACAGCCCCTGGAGACAAAGACCGGCCCTTTTCCCTGGGAAAGAAAAGTGGCCAGCCCAGGTTCCTGATGTCAGTTTGTAGGGTTCCCTTGGGACTGTCAGGGCAGCACAGGTTTGAGGTGGGGGCAGGTTGGGTCTGGGACATATCCTCGTCCGTTCGGATATTTTGCAGGCAGCCGGCCACTCAGGGCCACAGCCCCTGGAGACAAAGACCGGCCCTTTTCCCTGGGAAAGAAAAGTGTCCAGCCCAGGTTCCTGATGTCAGTTTGTAGGGTTCCCTTGGGACTTTCAGGGCAGCACAGGTTTGAGGTGGGGGCAGGTTGGGTCTGGGACATATCCTCGTCTGTTCGGATATTTTGCAGGCAGCCGGCCACTCAGGGCCACAGCCCCTGGAGACAAAGACCGGCCCTTTTCCCTGGGAAAGAAAAGTGTCCAGCCCAGGTTCCTGATGTCAGTTTTTAGGGTTCTCTTTGGACTGTCAGGGCAGCACAGGTTTGAGGTGGGGGCAGGTTGGGTCTGGGACATATCCTCGTCCGTTCGGATATTTTGCAGGCAGCCGGCCACTCAGGGCCACAGCCCCTGGAGACAAAGACCGGCCCTTTTCCCTGGGAAAGAAAAGTGGCCAGCCCAGGTTCCTGATGTCAGTTTGTAGGGTTCCCTTAGGACTTTCAGGGCAGCACAGGTTTGAGGTGGGGGCAGGTTGGGTCTGGGACATATCCTCGTCCGTTCGGATATTTTGCAGGCAGCCGGCCACTCAGGGCCACAGCCCCTGGAGACAAAGACCGGCCCTTTTCCCTGGGAAAGAAAAGTGGCCAGCCCAGGTTCCTGATGTCAGTTTGTAGGGTTCCCTTAGGACTTTCAGGGCAGCACAGGTTTGAGGTGGGGGCAGGTTGGGTCTGGGACATATCCTCGTCCGTTCGGATATTTTGCAGGCAGCCGGCCACTCAGGGCCACTCAGGGCCACAGCCCCTGGAGACAAAGACCGGCCCTTTTCCCTGGGAAAGAAAAGTGTCCAGCCCAGGTTCCTGATGTCAGTTTGTAGGGTTCCCTTAGGACTTTCAGGGCAGCACAGGTTTGAGGTGGGGGCAGGTTGGGTCTGGGACATATCCTCGTCCGTTCGGATATTTTGCAGGCAGCCGGCCACTCAGGGCCACTCAGCCGGCGACAGCCCCTGGAGACAAAGACCGGCCCTTTTCCCTGGGAAAGAAAAGTGGCCAGCCCAGGTTCCTGATGTCAGTTTGTAGGGTTCCCTTAGGACTGTCAGGGCAGCACAGGTTTGAGGTGGGGGCAGGTTGGGTCTGGGAAATATCCCCGTCCGTTCGGATATTTTGCAGGCAGCCGGCCACTCAGGGCCACAGCCCCTGGAGACAAAGACCGGCCCTTTTCCCTGGGAAAGAAAAGTGTCCAGCCCAGGTTCCTGATGTCAGTTTGTAGGGTTCCCTTAGGACTTTCAGGGCAGCACAGGTTTGAGGTGGGGGCAGGTTGGGTCTGGGACATATCCTCGTCCGTTCGGATATTTTGCAGGCAGCCGGCCACTCAGGGCCACTCAGCCGGCCACAGCCCCTGGAGACAAAGACCGGCCCTTTTCCCTGGGAAAGAAAAGTGGCCAGCCCAGGTTCCTGATGTCAGTTTGTAGGGTTCCCTTAGGACTTTCAGGGCAGCACAGGTTTGAGGTGGGGGCAGGTTGGGTCTGGGACATATCCTCGTCCGTTCGGATATTTTGCAGGCAGCCGGCCACTCAGGGCCACAGCCCCTGGAGACAAAGACCGGCCCTTTTCCCTGGGAAAGAAAAGTGGCCAGCCCAGGTTCCTGATGTCAGTTTGTAGGGTTCCCTTAGGACTTTCAGGGCAGCACAGGTTTGAGGTGGGGGCAGGTTGGGTCTGGGACATATCCTCGTCCGTTCGGATATTTTGCAGGCAGCCGGCCACTCAGGGCCACAGCCCCTGGAGACAAAGACCGGCCCTTTTCCCTGGGAAAGAAAAGTGGCCAGCCCAGGTTCCTGATGTCAGTTTGTAGGGTTCCCTTAGGACTTTCAGGGCAGCACAGGTTTGAGGTGGGGGCAGGTTGGGTCTGGGACATATCCTCGTCCGTTCGGATATTTTGCAGGCAGCCGGCCACTCAGGGCCACAGCCCCTGGAGACAAAGACCGGCCCTTTTCCCTGGGAAAGAAAAGTGGCCAGCCCAGCTTCCTGATGTCAGTTTGTAGGGTTCCCTTAGGACTTTCAGGGCAGCACAGGTTTGAGGTGGGGGCAGGTTGGGTCTGGGACATATCCTCGTCCGTTCGGATATTTTGCAGGCAGCCGGCCACTCAGGGCCACTCAGGGCCACAGCCCCTGGAGACAAACACCGGCCCTTTTCCCTGGGAAAGAAAAGTGGCCAGCCCAGGTTCCTGATGTCAGTTTGTAGGGTTCCCTTAGGACTTTCAGGGCAGCACAGGTTTGAGGTGGGGGCAGGTTGGGTCTGGGACATATCCTCGTCCGTTCGGATATTTTGCAGGCAGCCGGCCACTCAGGGCCACTCAGCCGGCGACAGCCCCTGGAGACAAAGACCGGCCCTTTTCCCTGGGAAAGAAAAGTGGCCAGCCCAGGTTCCTGATGTCAGTTTGTAGGGTTCCCTTAGGACTGTCAGGGCAGCACAGGTTTGAGGTGGGGGCAGGTTGGGTCTGGGAAATATCCCCGTCCGTTCGGATATTTTGCAGGCAGCCGGCCACTCAGGGCCACAGCCCCTGGAGACAAAGACCGGCCCTTTTCCCTGGGAAAGAAAAGTGTCCAGCCCAGGTTCCTGATGTCAGTTTGTAGGGTTCCCTTAGGACTTTCAGGGCAGCACAGGTTTGAGGTGGGGGCAGGTTGGGTCTGGGACATATCCTCGTCCGTTCGGATATTTTGCAGGCAGCCGGCCACTCAGGGCCACTCAGCCGGCCACAGCCCCTGGAGACAAACACCGGCCCTTTTCCCTGGGAAAGAAAAGTGGCCAGCCCAGCTTCCTGATGTCAGTTTTTAGGGTTCCCTTGGGACTGTCAGGGCAGCACAGGTTTGAGGTGGGGGCAGGTTGGGTCTGGGACATATCCTCGTCCGTTCGGATATTTTGCAGGCAGCCGGCCACTCAGGGCCACAGCCCCTGGAGACAAAGACCGGCCCTTTTCCCTGGGAAAGAAAAGTGGCCAGCCCAGGTTCCTGATGTCAGTTTGTAGGGTTCCCTTAGGACTTTCAGGGCAGCACAGGTTTGAGGTGGGGGCAGGTTGGGTCTGGGACATATCCTCGTCCGTTCGGATATTTTGCAGGCAGCCGGCCACTCAGGGCCACTCAGGGCCACAGCCCCTGGAGACAAACACCGGCCCTTTTCCCTGGGAAAGAAAAGTGGCCAGCCCAGGTTCCTGATGTCAGTTTGTAGGGTTCCCTTAGGACTTTCAGGGCAGCACAGGTTTGAGGTGGGGGCAGGTTGGGTCTGGGACATATCCTCGTCCGTTCGGATATTTTGCAGGCAGCCGGCCACTCAGGGCCACAGCCCCTGGAGACAAAGACCGGCCCTTTTCCCTGGGAAAGAAAAGTGGCCAGCCCAGGTTCCTGATGTCAGTTTGTAGGGTTCCCTTAGGACTTTCAGGGCAGCACAGGTTTGAGGTGGGGGCAGGTTGGGTCTGGGACATATCCTCGTCCGTTCGGATATTTTGCAGGCAGCCGGCCACTCAGGGCCACTCAGCCGGCCACAGCCCCTGGAGACAAAGACCGGCCCTTTTCCCTGGGAAAGAAAAGTGGCCAGCCCAGGTTCCTGATGTCAGTTTGTAGGGTTCCCTTAGGACTTTCAGGGCAGCACAGGTTTGAGGTGGGGGCAGGTTGGGTCTGGGACATATCCTCGTCCGTTCGGATATTTTGCAGGCAGCCGGCCACTCAGGGCCACAGCCCCTGGAGACAAAGACCGGCCCTTTTCCCTGGGAAAGAAAAGTGGCCAGCCCAGGTTCCTGATGTCAGTTTGTAGGGTTCCCTTAGGACTTTCATGGCAGCACAGGTTTGAGGTGGGGGCAGGTTGGGTCTGGGACATATCCTCGTCCGTTCGGATATTTTGCAGGCAGCCGGCCACTCAGGGCCACTCATCCGGCCACAGCCCCTGGAGACAAACACCGGCCCTTTTCCCTGGGAAAGAAAAGTAGCCAGCCCAGGTTCCTGATGTCAGTTTGTAGGGTTCCCTTAGGACTTTCAGGGCAGCACAGGTTTGAGGTGGGGGCAGGTTGGGTCTGGGACATATCCTCGTCCGTTCGGATATTTTGCAGGCAGCCGGCCACTCAGGGCCACTCAGCCGGCCACAGCCCCTGGAGACAAAGACCGGCCCTTTTTCCCTGGGAAAGAAAAGTGGCCAGCCCAGGTTCCTGATGTCAGTTTGTAGGGTTCCCTTGGGACTGTCAGGGCAGCACAGGTTTGAGGTGGGGGCAGGTTGGGTCTGGGACATATCCTCGTCCGTTCGGATATTTTGCAGGCAGCCGGCCACTCAGGGCCACAGCCCCTGGAGACAAACACCGGCCCTTTTCCCTGGGAAAGAAAAGTGGCCAGCCCAGGTTCCTGATGTCAGTTTGAGGGTTCCCTTGGGACTGTCAGGGCAGCACAGGTTTGAGGTGGGGGCAGGTTGGGTCTGGGACATATCCTCGTCTGTTCGGATATTTTGCAGGCAGCCGGCCACTCAGGGCCACAGCCCCTGGAGACAAAGACCGGCCCTTTTCCCTGGGAAAGAAAAGTGGCCAGCCCAGGTTCCTGATGTCAGTTTGTAGGGTTCTCTTTGGACTGTCAGGGCAGCACAGGTTTGAGGTGGGGGCAGGTTGGGTCTGGGACATATCCTCGTCCGTTCGGCTATTTTGCAGGCAGCCGGCCACTCAGGGCCACAGCCCCTGGAGACAAAGACCGGCCCTTTTCCCTGGGAAAGAAAAGTGGCCAGCCCAGCTTCCTGATGTCAGTTTGTAGGGTTCCCTTAGGACTTTCAGGGCAGCACAGGTTTGAGGTGGGGGCAGGTTGGGTCTGGGACATATCCTCGTCCGTTCGGATATTTTGCAGGCAGCCGGCCACTCAGGGCCACAGCCCCTGGAGACAAAGACCGGCCCTTTTCCCTGGGAAAGAAAAGTGGCCAGCCCAGGTTCCTGATGTCAGTTTGTAGGGTTCCCTTAGGACTTTCAGGGCAGCACAGGTTTGAGGTGGGGGCAGGTTGGGTCTGGGACATATCCTCGTCCGTTCGGATATTTTGCAGGCAGCCGGCCACTCAGGGCCACTCAGCCGGCCACAGCCCCTGGAGACAAACACCGGCCCTTTTCCCTGGGAAAGAAAAGTGGCCAGCCCAGGTTCCTGATGTCAGTTTGTAGGGTTCCCTTGGGACTGTCAGGGCAGCACAGGTTTGAGGTGGGGGCAGGTTGGGTCTGGGACATATCCTCGTCCGTTCGGATATTTTGCAGGCAGCCGGCCACTCAGGGCCACAGCCCCTGGAGACAAAGACCGGCCCTTTTCCCTGGGAAAGAAAAGTGGCCAGCCCAGGTTCCTGATGTCAGTTTGTAGGGTTCCCTTAGGACTTTCAGGGCAGCACAGGTTTGAGGTGGGGGCAGGTTGGGTCTGGGACATATCCTCGTCCGTTCGGATATTTTGCAGGCAGCCGGCCACTCAGGGCCACTCAGGGCCACAGCCCCTGGAGACAAAGACCGGCCCTTTTCCCTGGGAAAGAAAAGTGGCCAGCCCAGGTTCCTGATGTCAGTTTGTAGGGTTCCCTTAGGACTTTCATGGCAGCACAGGTTTGAGGTGGGGGCAGGTTGGGTCTGGGACATATCCTCGTCCGTTCGGATATTTTGCAGGCAGCCGGCCACTCAGGGCCACTCAGGGCCACAGCCCCTGGAGACAAAGACCGGCCCTTTTCCCTGGGAAAGAAAAGTGGCCAGCCCAGGTTCCTGATGTCAGTTTGTAGGGTTCCCTTGGGACTGTCAGGGCAGCACAGGTTTGAGGTGGGGGCAGGTTGGGTCTGGGACATATCCTCGTCCGTTCGGATATTTTGCAGGCAGCCGGCCACTCAGGGCCACAGCCCCTGGAGACAGAGACCGGCCCTTTTCCCTGGGAAAGAAAAGTGTCCAGCCCAGGTTCCTGATGTCAGTTTGTAGGGTTCCCTTGGGACTTTCAGGGCAGCACAGGTTTGAGGTGGGGGCAGGTTGGGTCTGGGACATATCCTCGTCTGTTCGGATATTTTGCAGGCAGCCGGCCACTCAGGGCCACAGCCCCTGGAGACAAAGACCGGCCCTTTTCCCTGGGAAAGAAAAGTGTCCAGCCCAGGTTCCTGATGTCAGTTTTTAGGGTTCTCTTTGGACTGTCAGGGCAGCACAGGTTTGAGGTGGGGGCAGGTTGGGTCTGGGACATATCCTCGTCCGTTCGGATATTTTGCAGGCAGCCGGCCACTCAGGGCCACAGCCCCTGGAGACAAAGACCGGCCCTTTTCCCTGGGAAAGAAAAGTGGCCAGCCCAGGTTCCTGATGTCAGTTTGTAGGGTTCCCTTAGGACTTTCAGGGCAGCACAGGTTTGAGGTGGGGGCAGGTTGGGTCTGGGACATATCCTCGTCCGTTCGGATATTTTGCAGGCAGCCGGCCACTCAGGGCCACAGCCCCTGGAGACAAAGACCGGCCCTTTTCCCTGGGAAAGAAAAGTGGCCAGCCCAGGTTCCTGATGTCAGTTTGTAGGGTTCCCTTAGGACTTTCAGGGCAGCACAGGTTTGAGGTGGGGGCAGGTTGGGTCTGGGACATATCCTCGTCCGTTCGGATATTTTGCAGGCAGCCGGCCACTCAGGGCCACAGCCCCTGGAGACAAAGACCGGCCCTTTTCCCTGGGAAAGAAAAGTGTCCAGCCCAGGTTCCTGATGTCAGTTTGTAGGGTTCCCTTAGGACTTTCAGGGCAGCACAGGTTTGAGGTGGGGGCAGGTTGGGTCTGGGACATATCCTCGTCCGTTCGGATATTTTGCAGGCAGCCGGCCACTCAGGGCCACTCAGCCGGCCACAGCCCCTGGAGACAAAGACCGGCCCTTTTCCCTGGGAAAGAAAAGTGGCCAGCCCAGGTTCCTGATGTCAGTTTGTAGGGTTCCCTTAGGACTTTCAGGGCAGCACAGGTTTGAGGTGGGGGCAGGTTGGGTCTGGGACATATCCTCGTCCGTTCGGATATTTTGCAGGCAGCCGGCCACTCAGGGCCACTCAGGGCCACAGCCCCTGGAGACAAAGACCGGCCCTTTTCCCTGGGAAAGAAAAGTGGCCAGCCCAGGTTCCTGATGTCAGTTTGTAGGGTTCCCTTAGGACTTTCAGGGCAGCACAGGTTTGAGGTGGGGGCAGGTTGGGTCTGGGACATATCCTCGTCCGTTCGGATATTTTGCAGGCAGCCGGCCACTCAGGGCCACAGCCCCTGGAGACAAAGACCGGCCCTTTTCCCTGGGAAAGAAAAGTGGCCAGCCCAGGTTCCTGATGTCAGTTTGTAGGGTTCCCTTAGGACTTTCAGGGCAGCACAGGTTTGAGGTGGGGGCAGGTTGGGTCTGGGACATATCCTCGTCCGTTCGGATATTTTGCAGGCAGCCGGCCACTCAGGGCCACAGCCCCTGGAGACAAAGACCGGCCCTTTTCCCTGGGAAAGAAAAGTGGCCAGCCCAGCTTCCTGATGTCAGTTTGTAGGGTTCCCTTAGGACTTTCAGGGCAGCACAGGTTTGAGGTGGGGGCAGGTTGGGTCTGGGACATATCCTCGTCCGTTCGGATATTTTGCAGGCAGCCGGCCACTCAGGGCCACTCAGGGCCACAGCCCCTGGAGACAAACACCGGCCCTTTTCCCTGGGAAAGAAAAGTGGCCAGCCCAGGTTCCTGATGTCAGTTTGTAGGGTTCCCTTAGGACTTTCAGGGCAGCACAGGTTTGAGGTGGGGGCAGGTTGGGTCTGGGACATATCCTCGTCCGTTCGGATATTTTGCAGGCAGCCGGCCACTCAGGGCCACTCAGGGCCACAGCCCCTGGAGACAAAGACCGGCCCTTTTCCCTGGGAAAGAAAAGTGCCCAGCCCAGGTTCCTGATGTCAGTTTGTAGGGTTCCCTTAGGACTTTCATGGCAGCACAGGTTTGAGGTGGGGGCAGGTTGGGTCTGGGACATATCCTCGTCCGTTCGGATATTTTGCAGGCAGCCGGCCACTCAGGGCCACTCAGCCGGCGACAGCCCCTGGAGACAAAGACCGGCCCTTTTCCCTGGGAAAGAAAAGTGGCCAGCCCAGGTTCCTGATGTCAGTTTGTAGGGTTCCCTTAGGACTGTCATGGCAGCACAGGTTTGAGGTGGGGGCAGGTTGGGTCTGGGAAATATCCCCGTCCGTTCGGATATTTTGCAGGCAGCCGGCCACTCAGGGCCACAGCCCCTGGAGACAAAGACCGGCCCTTTTCCCTGGGAAAGAAAAGTGTCCAGCCCAGGTTCCTGATGTCAGTTTGTAGGGTTCCCTTAGGACTTTCAGGGCAGCACAGGTTTGAGGTGGGGGCAGGTTGGGTCTGGGACATATCCTCGTCCGTTCGGATATTTTGCAGGCAGCCGGCCACTCAGGGCCACTCAGCCGGCCACAGCCCCTGGAGACAAACACCGGCCCTTTTCCCTGGGAAAGAAAAGTGGCCAGCCCAGCTTCCTGATGTCAGTTTTTAGGGTTCCCTTGGGACTGTCAGGGCAGCACAGGTTTGAGGTGGGGGCAGGTTGGGTCTGGGACATATCCTCGTCCGTTCGGATATTTTGCAGGCAGCCGGCCACTCAGGGCCACAGCCCCTGGAGACAAAGACCGGCCCTTTTCCCTGGGAAAGAAAAGTGGCCAGCCCAGGTTCCTGATGTCAGTTTGTAGGGTTCCCTTAGGACTTTCAGGGCAGCACAGGTTTGAGGTGGGGGCAGGTTGGGTCTGGGACATATCCTCGTCCGTTCGGATATTTTGCAGGCAGCCGGCCACTCAGGGCCACAGCCCCTGGAGACAAAGACCGGCCCTTTTCCCTGGGAAAGAAAAGTGGCCAGCCCAGGTTCCTGATGTCAGTTTGTAGGGTTCCCTTAGGACTTTCAGGGCAGCACAGGTTTGAGGTGGGGGCAGGTTGGGTCTGGGACATATCCTCGTCCGTTCGGATATTTTGCAGGCAGCCGGCCACTCAGGGCCACAGCCCCTGGAGACAAAGACCGGCCCTTTTCCCTGGGAAAGAAAAGTGGCCAGCCCAGCTTCCTGATGTCAGTTTGTAGGGTTCCCTTAGGACTGTCAGGGCAGCACAGGTTTGAGGTGGGGGCAGGTTGGGTCTGGGACATATCCTCGTCCGTTCGGATATTTTGCAGGCAGCCGGCCACTCAGGGCCACTCAGGGCCACAGCCCCTGGAGACAAACACCGGCCCTTTTCCCTGGGAAAGAAAAGTGGCCAGCCCAGGTTCCTGATGTCAGTTTGTAGGGTTCCCTTAGGACTTTCAGGGCAGCACAGGTTTGAGGTGGGGGCAGGTTGGGTCTGGGACATATCCTCGTCCGTTCGGATATTTTGCAGGCAGCCGGCCACTCAGGGCCACAGCCCCTGGAGACAAAGACCGGCCCTTTTCCCTGGGAAAGAAAAGTGGCCAGCCCAGCTTCCTGATGTCAGTTTGTAGGGTTCCCTTAGGACTTTCAGGGCAGCACAGGTTTGAGGTGGGGGCAGGTTGGGTCTGGGACATATCCTCGTCCGTTCGGATATTTTGCAGGCAGCCGGCCACTCAGGGCCACTCAGCCGGCCACAGCCCCTGGAGACAAAGACCGGCCCTTTTCCCTGGGAAAGAAAAGTGGCCAGCCCAGGTTCCTGATGTCAGTTTGTAGGGTTCCCTTAGGACTTTCAGGGCAGCACAGGTTTGAGGTGGGGGCAGGTTGGGTCTGGGACATATCCTCGTCCGTTCGGATATTTTGCAGGCAGCCGGCCACTCAGGGCCACAGCCCCTGGAGACAAAGACCGGCCCTTTTCCCTGGGAAAGAAAAGTGGCCAGCCCAGGTTCCTGATGTCAGTTTGTAGGGTTCCCTTAGGACTTTCATGGCAGCACAGGTTTGAGGTGGGGGCAGGTTGGGTCTGGGACATATCCTCGTCCGTTCGGATATTTTGCAGGCAGCCGGCCACTCAGGGCCACTCAGCCGGCCACAGCCCCTGGAGACAAACACCGGCCCTTTTCCCTGGGAAAGAAAAGTAGCCAGCCCAGGTTCCTGATGTCAGTTTGTAGGGTTCCCTTAGGACTTTCAGGGCAGCACAGGTTTGAGGTGGGGGCAGGTTGGGTCTGGGACATATCCTCGTCCGTTCGGATATTTTGCAGGCAGCCGGCCACTCAGGGCCACAGCCCCTGGAGACAAAGACCGGCCCTTTTCCCTGGGAAAGAAAAGTGGCCAGCCCAGGTTCCTGATGTCAGTTTGTAGGGTTCCCTTGGGACTGTCAGGGCAGCACAGGTTTGAGGTGGGGGCAGGTTGGGTCTGGGACATATCCTCGTCCGTTCGGATATTTTGCAGGCAGCCGGCCACTCAGGGCCACAGCCCCTGGAGACAAAGACCGGCCCTTTTCCCTGGGAAAGAAAAGTGGCCAGCCCAGGTTCCTGATGTCAGTTTGTAGGGTTCCCTTGGGACTGTCAGGGCAGCACAGGTTTGAGGTGGGGGCAGGTTGGGTCTGGGACATATCCTCGTCCGTTCGGATATTTTGCAGGCAGCCGGCCACTCAGGGCCACAGCCCCTGGAGACAAAGACCGGCCCTTTTCCCTGGGAAAGAAAAGTGGCCAGCCCAGGTTCCTGATGTCAGTTTGTAGGGTTCCCTTAGGACTTTCAGGGCAGCACAGGTTTGAGGTGGGGGCAGGTTGGGTCTGGGACATATCCTCGTCCGTTCGGATATTTTGCAGGCAGCCGGCCACTCAGGGCCACAGCCCCTGGAGACAAAGACCGGCCCTTTTCCCTGGGAAAGAAAAGTGGCCAGCCCAGCTTCCTGATGTCAGTTTGTAGGGTTCCCTTAGGACTTTCAGGGCAGCACAGGTTTGAGGTGGGGGCAGGTTGGGTCTGGGACATATCCTCGTCCGTTCGGATATTTTGCAGGCAGCCGGCCACTCAGGGCCACTCAGCCGGCGACAGCCCCTGGAGACAAAGACCGGCCCTTTTCCCTGGGAAAGAAAAGTGGCCAGCCCAGGTTCCTGATGTCAGTTTGTAGGGTTCCCTTAGGACTGTCAGGGCAGCACAGGTTTGAGGTGGGGGCAGGTTGGGTCTGGGAAATATCCCCGTCCGTTCGGATATTTTGCAGGCAGCCGGCCACTCAGGGCCACAGCCCCTGGAGACAAAGACCGGCCCTTTTCCCTGGGAAAGAAAAGTGTCCAGCCCGGGTTCCTGATGTCAGTTTGTAGGGTTCCCTTAGGACTTTCAGGGCAGCACAGGTTTGAGGTGGGGGCAGGTTGGGTCTGGGACATATCCTCGTCCGTTCGGATATTTTGCAGGCAGCCGGCCACTCAGGGCCACTCAGCCGGCCACAGCCCCTGGAGACAAAGACCGGCCCTTTTCCCTGGGAAAGAAAAGTGGCCAGCCCAGGTTCCTGATGTCAGTTTGTAGGGTTCCCTTGGGACTGTCAGGGCAGCACAGGTTTGAGGTGGGGGCAGGTTGGGTCTGGGACATATCCTCGTCCGTTCGGATATTTTGCAGGCAGCCGGCCACTCAGGGCCACAGCCCCTGGAGACAAAGACCGGCCCTTTTCCCTGGGAAAGAAAAGTGGCCGGCCCAGGTTCCTGATGTCAGTTTGTAGGGTTCCCTTAGGACTTTCATGGCAGCACAGGTTTGAGGTGGGGGCAGGTTGGGTCTGGGACATATCCTCGTCCGTTCGGATATTTTGCAGGCAGCCGGCCACTCAGGGCCACTCAGCCGGCCACAGCCCCTGGAGACAAAGACCGGCCCTTTTCCCTGGGAAAGAAAAGTAGCCAGCCCAGGTTCCTGATGTCAGTTTGTAGGGTTCCCTTAGGACTTTCAGGGCAGCACAGGTTTGAGGTGGGGGCAGGTTGGGTCTGGGACATATCCTCGTCCGTTCGGATATTTTGCAGGCAGCCGGCCACTCAGGGCCACAGCCCCTGGAGACAAAGACCGGCCCTTTTCCCTGGGAAAGAAAAGTGGCCAGCCCAGGTTCCTGATGTCAGTTTGTAGGGTTCCCTTGGGACTGTCAGGGCAGCACAGGTTTGAGGTGGGGGCAGGTTGGGTCTGGGACATATCCTCGTCCGTTCGGATATTTTGCAGGCAGCCGGCCACTCAGGGCCACAGTCCCTGGAGACAAAGACCGGCCCTTTTCCCTGGGAAAGAAAAGTGGCCAGCCCAGCTTCCTGATGTCAGTTTGTAGGGTTCCCTTAGGACTTTCAGGGCAGCACAGGTTTGAGGTGGGGGCAGGTTGGGTCTGGGACATATCCTCGTCCGTTCGGATATTTTGCAGGCAGCCGGCCACTCAGGGCCACTCAGCCGGCCACAGCCCCTGGAGACAAAGACCGGCCCTTTTCCCTGGGAAAGAAAAGTAGCCAGCCCAGGTTCCTGATGTCAGTTTGTAGGGTTCCCTTAGGACTTTCAGGGCAGCACAGGTTTGAGGTGGGGGCAGGTTGGGTCTGGGACATATCCTCGTCCGTTCGGATATTTTGCAGGCAGCCGGCCACTCAGGGCCACAGCCCCTGGAGACAAAGACCGGCCCTTTTCCCTGGGAAAGAAAAGTGGCCAGCCCAGGTTCCTGATGTCAGTTTGTAGGGTTCCCTTGGGACTGTCAGGGCAGCACAGGTTTGAGGTGGGGGCAGGTTGGGTCTGGGACATATCCTCGTCCGTTCGGATATTTTGCAGGCAGCCGGCCACTCAGGGCCACAGCCCCTGGAGACAAAGACCGGCCCTTTTCCCTGGGAAAGAAAAGTGGCCAGCCCAGGTTCCTGATGTCAGTTTGTAGGGTTCCCTTAGGACTTTCAGGGCAGCACAGGTTTGAGGTGGGGGCAGGTTGGGTCTGGGACATATCCTCGTCCGTTCGGATATTTTGCAGGCAGCCGGCCACTCAGGGCCACAGCCCCTGGAGACAAAGACCGGCCCTTTTCCCTGGGAAAGAAAAGTGGCCAGCCCAGGTTCCTGATGTCAGTTTGTAGGGTTCCCTTAGGACTTTCAGGGCAGCACAGGTTTGAGGTGGGGGCAGGTTGGGTCTGGGACATATCCTCGTCCGTTCGGATATTTTGCAGGCAGCCGGCCACTCAGGGCCACTCAGGGCCACAGCCCCTGGAGACAAACACCGGCCCTTTTCCCTGGGAAAGAAAAGTGGCCAGCCCAGGTTCCTGATGTCAGTTTGTAGGGTTCCCTTAGGACTTTCAGGGCAGCACAGGTTTGAGGTGGGGGCAGGTTGGGTCTGGGACATATCCTCGTCCGTTCGGATATTTTGCAGGCAGCCGGCCACTCAGGGCCACTCAGCCGGCGACAGCCCCTGGAGACAAAGACCGGCCCTTTTCCCTGGGAAAGAAAAGTGGCCAGCCCAGGTTCCTGATGTCAGTTTGTAGGGTTCCCTTAGGACTGTCAGGGCAGCACAGGTTTGAGGTGGGGGCAGGTTGGGTCTGGGAAATATCCCCGTCCGTTCGGATATTTTGCAGGCAGCCGGCCACTCAGGGCCACAGCCCCTGGAGACAAAGACCGGCCCTTTTCCCTGGGAAAGAAAAGTGTCCAGCCCGGGTTCCTGATGTCAGTTTGTAGGGTTCCCTTAGGACTTTCAGGGCAGCACAGGTTTGAGGTGGGGGCAGGTTGGGTCTGGGACATATCCTCGTCCGTTCGGATATTTTGCAGGCAGCCGGCCACTCAGGGCCACTCAGCCGGCCACAGCCCCTGGAGACAAAGACCGGCCCTTTTCCCTGGGAAAGAAAAGTGGCCAGCCCAGGTTCCTGATGTCAGTTTGTAGGGTTCCCTTAGGACTTTCAGGGCAGCACAGGTTTGAGGTGGGGGCAGGTTGGGTCTGGGACATATCCTCGTCCGTTCGGATATTTTGCAGGCAGCCGGCCACTCAGGGCCACAGCCCTGGAGACAAAGACCGGCCCTTTTCCCTGGGAAAGAAAAGTGGCCAGCCCAGGTTCCTGATGTCAGTTTGTAGGGTTCCCTTGGGACTGTCAGGGCAGCACAGGTTTGAGGTGGGGCAGGTTGGGTCTGGGACATATCCTCGTCCGTTCGGATATTTTGCAGGCAGCCGGCCACTCAGGGCCACAGCCCCTGGAGACAAAGACCGGCCCTTTTCCCTGGGAAAGAAAAGTGGCCAGCCCAGGTTCCTGATGTCAGTTTGTAGGGTTCCCTTGGGACTGTCAGGGCAGCACAGGTTTGAGGTGGGGGCAGGTTGGGTCTGGGACATATCCTCGTCCGTTCGGATATTTTGCAGGCAGCCGGCCACTCAGGGCCACAGCCCCTGGAGACAAAGACCGGCCCTTTTCCCTGGGAAAGAAAAGTGGCCAGCCCAGGTTCCTGATGTCAGTTTGTAGGGTTCCCTTAGGACTTTCATGGCAGCACAGGTTTGAGGTGGGGGCAGGTTGGGTCTGGGACATATCCTCGTCCGTTCGGATATTTTGCAGGCAGCCGGCCACTCAGGGCCACAGCCCCTGGAGACAAAGACCGGCCCTTTTCCCTGGGAAAGAAAAGTGGCCAGCCCAGCTTCCTGATGTCAGTTTGTAGGGTTCCCTTAGGACTTTCAGGGCAGCACAGGTTTGAGGTGGGGGCAGGTTGGGTCTGGGACATATCCTCGTCCGTTCGGATATTTTGCAGGCAGCCGGCCACTCAGGGCCACTCAGCCGGCGACAGCCCCTGGAGACAAAGACCGGCCCTTTTCCCTGGGAAAGAAAAGTGGCCAGCCCAGGTTCCTGATGTCAGTTTGTAGGGTTCCCTTAGGACTGTCAGGGCAGCACAGGTTTGAGGTGGGGGCAGGTTGGGTCTGGGAAATATCCCCGTCCGTTCGGATATTTTGCAGGCAGCCGGCCACTCAGGGCCACAGCCCCTGGAGACAAAGACCGGCCCTTTTCCCTGGGAAAGAAAAGTGTCCAGCCCGGGTTCCTGATGTCAGTTTGTAGGGTTCCCTTAGGACTTTCAGGGCAGCACAGGTTTGAGGTGGGGCAGGTTGGGTCTGGGACATATCCTCGTCCGTTCGGATATTTTGCAGGCAGCCGGCCACTCAGGGCCACTCAGCCGGCCACAGCCCCTGGAGACAAAGACCGGCCCTTTTCCCTGGGAAAGAAAAGTGGCCAGCCCAGGTTCCTGATGTCAGTTTGTAGGGTTCCCTTAGGACTTTCAGGGCAGCAGAGGTTTGAGGTGGGGGCAGGTTGGGTCTGGGACATATCCTCGTCCGTTCAGATATTTTGCAGGCAGCCGGCCACTCAGGGCCACAGCCCCTGGAGACAAAGACCGGCCCTTTTCCCTGGGAAAGAAAAGTGGCCAGCCCAGGTTCCTGATGTCAGTTTGTAGGGTTCCCTTAGGACTTTCATGGCAGCACAGGTTTGAGGTGGGGGCAGGTTGGGTCTGGGACATATCCTCGTCCGTTCGGATATTTTGCAGGCAGCCGGCCACTCAGGGCCACTCAGCCGGCCACAGCCCCTGGAGACAAAGACCGGCCCTTTTCCCTGGGAAAGAAAAGTGGCCAGCCCAGGTTCCTGATGTCAGTTTGTAGGGTTCCCTTAGGACTTTCAGGGCAGCACAGGTTTGAGGTGGGGGCAGGTTGGGTCTGGGACATATCCTCGTCCGTTCGGATATTTTGCAGGCAGCCGGCCACTCAGGGCCACAGCCCCTGGAGACAAAGACCGGCCCTTTTCCCTGGGAAAGAAAAGTGGCCAGCCCAGGTTCCTGATGTCAGTTTGTAGGGTTCCCTTGGGACTGTCAGGGCAGCACAGGTTTGAGGTGGGGGCAGGTTGGGTCTGGGACATATCCTCGTCCGTTCGGATATTTTGCAGGCAGCCGGCCACTCAGGGCCACAGCCCCTGGAGACAAACACCGGCCCTTTTCCCTGGAAAGAAAAGTGGCCAGCCCAGGTTCCTGATGTCAGTTTGTAGGGTTCCCTTAGGACTTTCAGGGCAGCACAGGTTTGAGGTGGGGCAGGTTGGGTCTGGGACATATCCTCGTCCGTTCGGATATTTTGCAGGCAGCCGGCCACTCAGGGCCACAGCCCCTGGAGACAAAGACCGGCCCTTTTCCCTGGGAAAGAAAAGTGGCCAGCCCAGGTTCCTGATGTCAGTTTGTAGGGTTCCCTTAGGACTTTCAGGGCAGCACAGGTTTGAGGTGGGGGCAGGTTGGGTCTGGGACATATCCTCGTCCGTTCGGATATTTTGCAGGCAGCCGGCCACTCAGGGCCACAGCCCCTGGAGACAAAGACCGGCCCTTTTCCCTGGGAAAGAAAAGTGGCCAGCCCAGGTTCCTGATGTCAGTTTGTAGGGTTCCCTTAGGACTTTCAGGGCAGCACAGGTTTGAGGTGGGGGCAGGTTGGGTCTGGGACATATCCTCGTCCGTTCGGATATTTTGCAGGCAGCCGGCCACTCAGGGCCACTCAGCCGGCCACAGCCCCTGGAGACAAAGACCGCCCTTTTCCCTGGGAAAGAAAAGTGGCCAGCCCAGGTTCCTGATGTCAGTTTGTAGGGTTCCCTTGGGACTGTCAGGGCAGCACAGGTTTGAGGTGGGGGCAGGTTGGGTCTGGGACATATCCTCGTCCGTTCGGATATTTTGCAGGCAGCCGGCCACTCAGGGCCACAGCCCCTGGAGACAAAGACCGGCCCTTTTCCCTGGGAAAGAAAAGTGGCCAGCCCAGCTTCCTGATGTCAGTTTGTAGGGTTCCCTTAGGACTTTCAGGGCAGCACAGGTTTGAGGTGGGGGCAGGTTGGGTCTGGGACATATCCTCGTCCGTTCGGATATTTTGCAGGCAGCCGGCCACTCAGGGCCACAGCCCCTGGAGACAAAGACCGGCCCTTTTCCCTGGGAAAGAAAAGTGGCCAGCCCAGGTTCCTGATGTCAGTTTGTAGGGTTCCCTTAGGACTTTCAGGGCAGCACAGGTTTGAGGTGGGGGCAGGTTGGGTCTGGGACATATCCTCGTCCGTTCGGATATTTTGCAGGCAGCCGGCCACTCAGGGCCACTCAGGGCCACAGCCCCTGGAGACAAAGACCGGCCCTTTTCCCTGGGAAAGAAAAGTGGCCAGCCCAGGTTCCTGATGTCAGTTTGTAGGGTTCCCTTAGGACTTTCATGGCAGCACAGGTTTGAGGTGGGGCAGGTTGGGTCTGGGACATATCCTCGTCCGTTCGGATATTTTGCAGGCAGCCGGCCACTCAGGGCCACTCAGCCGGCCACAGCCCCTGGAGACAAAGACCGGCCCTTTTCCCTGGGAAAGAAAAGTGGCCAGCCCAGGTTCCTGATGTCAGTTTGTAGGATTCCCTTAGGACTGTCAGGGCAGCACAGGTTTGAGGTGGGGGCAGGTTGGGTCTGGGAAATATCCCCGTCCGTTCGGATATTTTGCAGGCAGCCGGCCACTCAGGGCCACAGCCCCTGGAGACAAAGACCGGCCCTTTTCCCTGGGAAAGAAAAGTGTCCAGCCCGGGTTCCTGATGTCAGTTTGTAGGGTTCCCTTAGGACTTTCAGGGCAGCACAGGTTTGAGGTGGGGGCAGGTTGGGTCTGGGACATATCCTCGTCCGTTCGGATATTTTGCAGGCAGCCGGCCACTCAGGGCCACTCAGCCGGCCACAGCCCCTGGAGACAAAGACCGGCCCTTTTCCCTGGAAAGAAAAGTGGCCAGCCCAGGTTCCTGATGTCAGTTTGTAGGGTTCCCTTGGGACTGTCAGGGCAGCACAGGTTTGAGGTGGGGGCAGGTTGGGTCTGGGACATATCCTCGTCCGTTCGGATATTTTGCAGGCAGCCGGCCACTCAGGGCCACAGGCCCTGGAGACAAAGACAGGCCCTTTTCCCTGGGAAAGAAAAGTGGCCAGCCCAGGTTCCTGATGTCAGTTTGTAGGGTTCCCTTAGGACTTTCAGGGCAGCACAGGTTTGAGGTGGGGGCAGGTTGGGTCTGGGACATATCCTCGTCCGTTCGGATATTTTGCAGGCAGCCGGCCACTCAGGGCCACAGCCCCTGGAGACAAAGACCGGCCCTTTTCCCTGGGAAAGAAAAGTGGCCAGCCCAGCTTCCTGATGTCAGTTTGTAGGGTTCCCTTAGGACTTTCAGGGCAGCACAGGTTTGAGGTGGGGGCAGGTTGGGTCTGGGACATATCCTCGTCCGTTCGGATATTTTGCAGGCAGCCGGCCACTCAGGGCCACTCAGGGCCACAGCCCCTGGAGACAAACACCGGCCCTTTTCCCTGGGAAAGAAAAGTGGCCAGCCCAGGTTCCTGATGTCAGTTTGTAGGGTTCCCTTAGGACTTTCAGGGCAGCACAGGTTTGAGGTGGGGGCAGGTTGGGTCTGGGACATATCCTCGTCCGTTCGGATATTTTGCAGGCAGCCGGCCACTCAGGGCCACAGCCCCTGGAGACAAAGACCGGCCCTTTTCCCTGGGAAAGAAAAGTGGCCAGCCCAGGTTCCTGATGTCAGTTTGTAGGGTTCCCTTAGGACTTTCAGGGCAGCACAGGTTTGAGGTGGGGGCAGGTTGGGTCTGGGACATATCCTCGTCCGTTCGGATATTTTGCAGGCAGCCGGCCACTCAGGGCCACTCAGGGCCACAGCCCCTGGAGACAAAGACCGGCCCTTTTCCCTGGGAAAGAAAAGTGGCCAGCCCAGGTTCCTGATGTCAGTTTGTAGGGTTCCCTTAGGACTTTCAGGGCAGCACAGGTTTGAGGTGGGGGCAGGTTGGGTCTGGGACATATCCTCGTCCGTTCGGATATTTTGCAGGCAGCCGGCCACTCAGGGCCACTCAGCCGGCCACAGCCCCTGGAGACAAAGACCGGCCCTTTTCCCTGGGAAAGAAAAGTGGCCAGCCCAGGTTCCTGATGTCAGTTTGTAGGGTTCCCTTGGGACTGTCAGGGCAGTACAGGTTTGAGGTGGGGGCAGGTTGGGTCTGGGACATATCCTCGTCCGTTCGGATATTTTGCAGGCAGCCGGCCACTCAGGGCCACAGCCCCTGGAGACAGAGACCGGCCCTTTTCCCTGGGAAAGAAAAGTGGCCAGCCCAGGTTCCTGATGTCAGTTTGTAGGGTTCCCTTGGGACTGTCAGGGCAGCACAGGTTTGAGGTGGGGGCAGGTTGGGTCTGGGACATATCCTCGTCCGTTCGGATATTTTGCAGGCAGCCGGCCACTCAGGGCCACAGCCCCTGGAGACAAAGACCGGCCCTTTTCCCTGGGAAAGAAAAGTGGCCAGCCCAGGTTCCTGATGTCAGTTTGTAGGGTTCCCTTAGGACTTTCAGGGCAGCACAGGTTTGAGGTGGGGGCAGGTTGGGTCTGGGACATATCCTCGTCCGTTCGGATATTTTGCAGGCAGCCGGCCACTCAGGGCCACTCAGGGCCACAGCCCCTGGAGACAAAGACCGGCCCTTTTCCCTGGGAAAGAAAAGTGGCCAGCCCAGGTTCCTGATGTCAGTTTGTAGGGTTCCCTTAGGACTTTCAGGGCAGCACAGGTTTGAGGTGGGGGCAGGTTGGGTCTGGGACATATCCTCGTCCGTTCGGATATTTTGCAGGCAGCCGGCCACTCAGGGCCACTCAGCCGGCCACAGCCCCTGGAGACAAAGACCGGCCCTTTTCCCTGGGAAAGAAAAGTGGCCAGCCCAGGTTCCTGATGTCAGTTTGTAGGGTTCCCTTGGGACTGTCAGGGCAGCACAGGTTTGAGGTGGGGGCAGGTTGGGTCTGGGACATATCCTCGTCCGTTCGGATATTTTGCAGGCAGCCGGCCACTCAGGGCCACAGCCCCTGGAGACAAAGACCGGCCCTTTTCCCTGGGAAAGAAAAGTGGCCAGCCCAGGTTCCTGATGTCAGTTTGTAGGGTTCCCTTGGGACTGTCAGGGCAGCACAGGTTTGAGGTGGGGGCAGGTTGGGTCTGGGACATATCCTCGTCCGTTCGGATATTTTGCAGGCAGCCGGCCACTCAGGGCCACAGCCCCTGGAGACAAAGACCGGCCCTTTTCCCTGGGAAAGAAAAGTGGCCAGCCCAGGTTCCTGATGTCAGTTTGTAGGGTTCCCTTAGGACTTTCAGGGCAGTACAGGTTTGAGGTGGGGGCAGGTTGGGTCTGGGACATATCCTCGTCCGTTCGGATATTTTGCAGGCAGCCGGCCACTCAGGGCCACAGCCCCTGGAGACAGAGACCGGCCCTTTTCCCTGGGAAAGAAAAGTGGCCAGCCCAGGTTCCTGATGTCAGTTTGTAGGGTTCCCTTGGGACTGTCAGGGCAGCACAGGTTTGAGGTGGGGGCAGGTTGGGTCTGGGACATATCCTCGTCCATTCGGATATTTTGCAGGCAGCCGGCCACTCAGGGCCACAGCCCCTGGAGACAAAGACCGGCCCTTTTCCCTGGGAAAGAAAAGTGTCCAGCCCAGGTTCCTGATGTCAGTTTGTAGGGTTCTCTTTGGACTGTCAGGGCAGCACAGGTTTGAGGTGGGGGCAGGTTGGGTCTGGGACATATCCTCGTCCGTTCGGATATTTTGCAGGCAGCCGGCCACTCAGGGCCACAGCCCCTGGGGACAATGACGGGCCCTTTTCCCTGGGAAAGAAAAGTGGCCAGCCCAGGTTCCTGATGTCAGTTTGTAGGGTTCCCTTAGGACTTTCAGGGCAGCACAGGTTTGAGGTGAGGGCAGGTTGGGTCTGGGACATATCCTCGTCCGTTCGGATATTTTGCAGGCAGCCGGCCACTCAGGGCCACAGCCCCTGGAGACAAAGACCGGCCCTTTTCCCTGGGAAAGAAAAGTGGCCAGCCCAGGTTCCTGATGTCAGTTTGTAGGGTTCCCTTAGGACTTTCATGGCAGCACAGGTTTGAGGTGGGGGCAGGTTGGGTCTGGGACATATCCTCGTCCGTTCGGATATTTTGCAGGCAGCCGGCCACTCAGGGCCACAGCCCCTGGAGACAAAGACCGGCCCTTTTCCCTGGGAAAGAAAAGTGGCCAGCCCAGCTTCCTGATGTCAGTTTGTAGGGTTCCCTTAGGACTTTCAGGGCAGCACAGGTTTGAGGTGGGGGCAGGTTGGGTCTGGGACATATCCTCGTCCGTTCGGATATTTTGCAGGCAGCCGGCCACTCAGGGCCACTCAGGGCCACAGCCCCTGGAGACAAACACCGGCCCTTTTCCCTGGGAAAGAAAAGTGGCCAGCCCAGGTTCCTGATGTCAGTTTGTAGGGTTCCCTTAGGACTTTCAGGGCAGCACAGGTTTGAGGTGGGGGCAGGTTGGGTCTGGGACATATCCTCGTCCGTTCGGATATTTTGCAGGCAGCCGGCCACTCACGGCCACTCAGCCGGCCACAGCCCCTGGAGACAAAGACCGGCCCTTTTCCCTGGGAAAGAAAAGTGGCCAGCCCAGGTTCCTGATGTCAGTTTGTAGGGTTCCCTTAGGACTTTCAGGGCAGCACAGGTTTGAGGTGGGGGCAGGTTGGGTCTGGGACATATCCTCGTCCGTTCGGATATTTTGCAGGCAGCCGGCCACTCAGGGGCCACAGCCCCTGGAGACAAAGACCGGCCCTTTTCCCTGGAAAGAAAAGTGGCCAGCCCAGCTTCCTGATGTCAGTTTGTAGGGTTCCCTTAGGACTTTCAGGGCAGCACAGGTTTGAGGTGGGGGCAGGTTGGGTCTGGGACATATCCTCGTCCGTTCGGATATTTTGCAGGCAGCCGGCCACTCAGGGCCACTCAGGGCCACAGCCCCTGGAGACAAAGACCGGCCCTTTTCCCTGGGAAAGAAAAGTGGCCAGCCCAGGTTCCTGATGTCAGTTTGTAGGGTTCCCTTGGGACTGTCAGGGCAGCACAGGTTTGAGGTGGGGGCAGGTTGGGTCTGGGTCATATCCTCGTCCGTTCGGATATTTTGCAGGCAGCCGGCCACTCAGGGCCACTCAGCCGGCCACAGCCCCTGGAGACAAAGACCGGCCCTTTTCCCTGGGAAAGAAAAGTGGCCAGCCCAGGTTCCTGATGTCAGTTTGTAGGGTTCCCTTGGGACTTTCAGGGCAGCACAAGTTTGAGGTGGGGGCAGGTTGGGTCTGGGACATATCCTCGTCCGTTCGGATATTTTGCAGGCAGCCGGCCACTCAGGGCCACAGCCCCTGGAGACAAAGACCGGCCCTTTTCCCCTGGGAAAGAAAAGTGGCCAGCCCAGGTTCCTGATGTCAGTTTGTAGGGTTCCCTTAGGACTTTCAGGGCAGCACAGGTTTGAGGTGGGGGCAGGTTGGGTCTGGGACATATCCTCGTCCGTTCGGATATTTTGCAGGCAGCCGGCCACTCAGGGCCACAGCCCCTGGAGACAAAGACCGGCCCTTTTTCCCTGGGAAAGAAAAGTGGCCAGCCCAGCTTCCTGATGTCAGTTTGTAGGGTTCCCTTAGGACTTTCAGGGCAGCACAGGTTGAGGTGGGGGCAGGTTGGGTCTGGACATATCCTCGTCCGTTCGGATATTTTGCAGGCAGCCGGCCACTCAGGGCCACTCAGGGCCACAGCCCCTGGAGACAAACACCGGCCCCTTTTCCCTGGGAAAGAAAAGTGGCCAGCCCAGGTTCCTGATGTCAGTTTGTAGGGTTCCCTTAGGACTTTCAGGGCAGCACAGGTTTGAGGTGGGGGCAGGTTGGGTCTGGGACATATCCTCGTCCGTTCGGATATTTTGCAGGCAGCCGGCCACTCAGGCCACTCAGCCGGCGACAGCCCCTGGAGACAAAGACCGGCCCTTTTCCCTGGGAAAGAAAAGTGGCCAGCCCAGGTTCCTGATGTCAGTTTGTAGGGTTCCCTTAGGACTGTCAGGGCAGCACAGGTTTGAGGTGGGGGCAGGTTGGGTCTGGGAAATATCCCCCGTCCGTTCGGATATTTTGCAGGCAGCCGGCCACTCAGGGCCACAGCCCCTGGAGACAAAGACCGGCCCTTTTCCCTGGGAAAGAAAAGTGTCCAGCCCAGGTTCCTGATGTCAGTTTGTAGGGTTCCCTTAGGACTTTCAGGGCAGCACAGGTTTGAGGTGGGGGCAGGTTGGGTCTGGGACATATCCTCGTCCGTTCGGATATTTTGCAGGCAGCCGGCCACTCAGGGCCACTCAGCCGGCCACAGCCCCTGGAGACAAAGACCGGCCCTTTTCCCTGGGAAAGAAAAGTGGCCAGCCCAGGTTCCTGATGTCAGTTTTTAGGGTTCCCTTGGGACTGTCAGGGCAGCACAGGTTTGAGGTGTGGGGCAGAGTTGGGTCTGGGACATATCCTCGTCCGTTCGGATATTTTGCAGGCAGCCGGCCACTCAGGGCCACAGCCCCTGGAGACAAAGACCGGCCCTTTTCCCTGGGAAAGAAAAGTGGCCAGCCCAGGTTCCTGATGTCAGTTTGTAGGGTTCCCTTAGGACTTTCAGGGCAGCACAGGTTTGAGGTGGGGCAGGTTGGGTCTGGGACATATCCTCGTCCGTTCGGATATTTTGCAGGCAGCCGGCCACTCAGGGCCACTCAGGGCCACAGCCCCTGGAGACAAAGACCGGCCCTTTTCCCTGGGAAAGAAAAGTGGCCAGCCCAGGTTCCTGATGTCAGTTTGTAGGGTTCCCTTAGGACTTTCAGGGCAGCACAGGTTTGAGGTGGGGGCAGGTTGGGTCTGGGACATATCCTCGTCCGTTCAGATATTTTGCAGGCAGCCGGCCACTCAGGGCCACAGCCCCTGGAGACAAAGACCGGCCCTTTTCCCTGGGAAAGAAAAGTGGCCAGCCCAGGTTCCTGATGTCAGTTTGTAGGGTTCCCTTAGGACTTTCAGGGCAGCACAGGTTTGAGGTGGGGGCAGGTTGGGTCTGGGACATATCCTCGTCCGTTCGGATATTTTGCAGGCAGCCGGCCACTCAGGGCCACTCAGGGCCACAGCCCCTGGAGACAGAGACCGGCCCTTTTCCCTGGGAAAGAAAAGTGGCCAGCCCAGGTTCCTGATGTCAGTTTGTAGGGTTCCCTTAGGACTTTCAGGGCAGCACAGGTTTGAGGTGGGGGCAGGTTGGGTCTGGGACATATCCTCGTCCGTTCGGATATTTTGCAGGCAGCCGGCCACTCAGGGCCACAGCCCCTGGAGACAAAGACCGGCCCTTTTCCCTGGGAAAGAAAAGTGGCCAGCCCAGGTTCCTGATGTCAGTTTGTAGGGTTCCCTTAGGACTTTCAGGGCAGCACAGGTTTGAGGTGGGGGCAGGTTGGGTCTGGGACATATCCTCGTCCGTTCGGATATTTTGCAGGCAGCCGGCCACTCAGGGCCACAGCCCCTGGAGACAAAGACCGGCCCTTTTCCCTGGGAAAGAAAAGTGGCCAGCCCAGCTTCCTGATGTCAGTTTGTAGGGTTCCCTTAGGACTTTCAGGGCAGCACAGGTTTGAGGTGGGGGCAGGTTGGGTCTGGGACATATCCTCGTCCGTTCGGATATTTTGCAGGCAGCCGGCCACTCAGGGCCACTCAGCCGGCCACAGCCCCTGGAGACAAAGACCGGCCCTTTTCCCTGGGAAAGAAAAGTGGCCAGCCCAGGTTCCTGATGTCAGTTTGTAGGGTTCCCTTAGGACTTTCAGGGCAGCACAGGTTTGAGGTGGGGGCAGGTTGGGTCTGGGACATATCCTCGTCCGTTCAGATATTTTGCAGGCAGCCGGCCACTCAGGGCCACAGCCCCTGGAGACAAAGACCGGCCCTTTTCCCTGGGAAAGAAAAGTGGCCAGCCCAGGTTCCTGATGTCAGTTTGTAGGGTTCCCTTAGGACTTTCAGGGCAGCACAGGTTTGAGGTGGGGGCAGGTTGGGTCTGGGACATATCCTCGTCCGTTCGGATATTTTGCAGGCAGCCGGCCATCAGGGCCACTCAGGGCCACAGCCCCTGGAGACAGAGACCGGCCCTTTTCCCTGGGAAAGAAAAGTGGCCAGCCCAGGTTCCTGATGTCAGTTTGTAGGGTTCCCTTAGGACTTTCAGGGCAGCACAGGTTTGAGGTGGGGGCAGGTTGGGTCTGGGACATATCCTCGTCCGTTCGGATATTTTGCAGGCAGCCGGCCACTCAGGGCCACAGCCCCTGGAGACAAAGACCGGCCCTTTTCCCTGGGAAAGAAAAGTGGCCAGCCCAGGTTCCTGATGTCAGTTTGTAGGGTTCCCTTAGGACTTTCAGGGCAGCACAGGTTTGAGGTGGGGGCAGGTTGGGTCTGGGACATATCCTCGTCCGTTCGGATATTTTGCAGGCAGCCGGCCACTCAGGGCCACAGCCCCTGGAGACAAAGACCGGCCCTTTTCCCTGGGAAAGAAAAGTGGCCAGCCCAGCTTCCTGATGTCAGTTTGTAGGGTTCCCTTAGGACTTTCAGGGCAGCACAGGTTTGAGGTGGGGGCAGGTTGGGTCTGGGACATATCCTCGTCCGTTCGGATATTTTGCAGGCAGCCGGCCACTCAGGGCCACTCAGCCGGCCACAGCCCCTGGAGACAAAGACCGGCCCTTTTCCCTGGGAAAGAAAAGTGGCCAGCCCAGGTTCCTGATGTCAGTTTGTAGGGTTCCCTTAGGACTTTCAGGGCAGCACAGGTTTGAGGTGGGGGCAGGTTGGGTCTGGGACATATCCTCGTCCGTTCGGATATTTTGCAGGCAGCCGGCCACTCAGGGCCACAGCCCCTGGAGACAAAGACCGGCCCTTTTCCCTGGGAAAGAAAAGTGGCCAGCCCAGGTTCCTGATGTCAGTTTGTAGGGTTCCCTTAGGACTTTCAGGGCAGCACAGGTTTGAGGTGGGGGCAGGTTGGGTCTGGGACATATCCTCGTCCGTTCGGATATTTTGCAGGCAGCCGGCCACTCAGGGCCACAGCCCCTGGAGACAAAGACCGGCCCTTTTCCCTGGGAAAGAAAAGTGTCCCAGCCCAGGTTCCTGATGTCAGTTTTTAGGGGTTCTCTTTGGACTGTCAGGGCAGCACAGGTTTGAGGTGGGGGCAGGTTGGGTCTGGGACATATCCTCGTCCGTTCGGATATTTTGCAGGCAGCCGGCCACTCACGGCTACTCAGGGCCACAGCCCCTGGAGACAAAGACCGGCCCTTTTCCCCTGGGAAAGAAAAGTGGCCAGCCCAGGTTCCTGATGTCAGTTTGTAGGGTTCCCTTAGGACTTTCAGGGCAGCACAGGTTTGAGGTGGGGGCAGGTTGGGTCTGGGACATATCCTCGTCCGTTCGGATATTTTGCAGGCAGCCGGCCACTCAGGGCCACAGCCCCTGGAGACCAAAGACCGCCCTTTTCCCTGGGAAAGAAAAGTGGCCAGCCCAGGTTCCTGATGTCAGTTTGTAGGGTTCCCTTAGGACTTTCAGGGCAGCACAGGTTTGAGGTGGGGGCAGGTTGGGTCTGGGACATATCCTCGTCCGTTCGGTATATTTTGCAGGCAGCCGGCCACTCAGGGCCACAGCCCCTGGAGACAAAGACCGGCCCTTTTCCCTGGGAAAGAAAAGTGGCCAGCCCAGGTTCCTGATATCAGTTTGTAGGGTTCCCTTGGGACTGTCAGGGCAGCACAGGTTTGAGGTGGGGGCAGGTTGGGTCTGGGACATATCCTCGTCCGTTCGGATATTTTGCAGGCAGCCGGCCACTCAGGGCCACAGCCCCTGGAGACAAAGACCGGCCCTTTTCCCCTGGGAAAGAAAAAGTGGCCAGCCCAGGTTCCTGATATGTCAGTTTGTAGGGTTCCCTTAGGACTTTCAGGGCAGCACAGGTTTGAGGTGGGGGCAGGTTTGGGTCTGGGACATATCCTCGTCCGTTCGGATATTTTGCAGGCAGCCGGCCACTCAGGGCCACAGCCCCTGGAGACAAAGACCGGCCCTTTTCCCTTGGAAAGAAAAGTGGCCAGCCCAGGTTCCTGATATCAGTTTGTAGGGTTCCCTTGGGACTGTCAGGGCAGCACAGGTTTGAGGTGGGGGCAGGTTGGGTCTGGGACATATCCTCGTCCGTTCGGATATTTTGCAGGCAGCCGGCCACTCAGGGTCCTCAGCCCCTGGAGACAAAGACCGCCCTTTTCCCTGGAAAGAAAAGTGGCCAGCCCAGGTTCCTGATGTCAGTTTGTAGGTTCCCTTAGGACTTTCAGGGCAGCACAGGTTTGAGGTGGGGGCAGGTTGGGTCTGGGACATATCCTCGTCCGTTCGGATATTTTGCAGGCAGCCGGCCACTCAGGGCCACAGCCCCTGGAGACAAAGACCGGCCCTTTTCCCTGGGAAAGAAAAGTGGCCAGCCCAGGTTCCTGATGTCAGTTTGTAGGGTTCCCTTAGGACTTTCAGGGCAGCACAGGTTGAGGTGGGGGCAGGTTGGGTCTGGGACATATCCTCGTCTGTTCGGATATTTTGCAGGCAGCCGGCCACTCACGGCCACAGCCCCTGGAGACAAAGACCGGCCCTTTTCCCTGGGAAAGAAAAGTGGCCAGCCCAGGTTCCTGATGTCAGTTTGTAGGGTTCCCTAGGACTTTCAGGGCAGCACAGGTTTGAGGTGGGGGCAGGTTGGGTCTGGGACATATCCTCATCCGTTCGGATATTTTGCAGTGCAGCCGGCCACTCAGGGCCACAGCCCCTGGAGACAAAGACCGGGCCCTTTTCCCTGGGAAAGAAAAAGTGGCCAGCCCAGGTTCCTGATGTCAGTTTGTAGGGTTCCCTTAGGACTTTCAGGGCAGCACAGGTTTGAGGTGGGGGCAGGTTGGGTCTGGGACATATCCTCGTCCGTTCGGATATTTTGCAGGCAGCCGGCCACTCACAGGCCACAGCCCCTGGAGACAAAGACCGGCCCTTTTCCCTGGGAAAGAAAAGTGGCCAGCCCCAGGTTCCTGATATCAGTTTTTAGGGTTCCCTTGGGACTGTCAGGGAAAGCACAGGTTTGAGGTGGGGGGCAGGTTGGGTCTGGGACATATCCTCGTCCGTTCGGATATTTTGCAGGCAGCCGGCCACTCAGGGCCACAGCAGCCCCTGGAGACAAAGACCGCCCTTTTCCCTGGGAAAGAAAAGTGGCCAGCCCAGGTTCCTGATGTCAGTTTGTAGGGTTCCCTTAGGACTTTCAGGGCAGCACAGGTTTGAGGTGGGGGCAGGTTGGGTCTGGGACATATCCTCGTCCGTTCGGATATTTTGCAGGCAGCCGGCCACTCAGGGCCACTCAGGGCCACAGCCCCTGGAGACAAAGACCGGCCCTTTTCCCTGGGAAAGAAAAGTGGCCAGCCCAGGTTCCTGATGTCAGTTTGTAGGGTTCCCTTAGGACTTTCAGGGCAGCACAGGTTTGAGGTGGGGGCAGGTTGGGTCTGGGACATATCCTCGTCCGTTCGGATATTTTGCAGGCAGCCGGCCACTCAGGGCCACAGCCCCTGGAGACAAAAGACCGGCCCCTTTTCCCTTGGAAAGAAAAGTGGCCAGCCCAGGTTCCTGATATCAGTTTGTAGGGTTCCCTTGGGACTGTCAGGGCAGCACAGGGTTTGAGGTGGGGGGCAGGTTGGGTCTGGGACATATCCTCGTCCGTTCGGATATTTTGCAGGCAAGCCGGCCACTCAGGGCCACAGCCCCTGGAGACAAAGACCGGCCCTTTTCCCTGGAAAGAAAAGTGGCCAGCCCAGGTTCCTGATGTCAGTTTGTAGGGTTCCCTTAGGACTTTCAGGGCAGCACAGGTTTGAGGTGGGGGCAGGTTGGGTCTGGACATATCCTCGTCCATTCGGATATTTTGCAGGCAGCCGGCCCACTCACGGCCACTCAGGGCCACAGCCCCTGGAGACAAAGGACCGGCCCTTTTCCCTGGGAAAGAAAAGTGGCCAGCCCAGGTTCCTGATGTCAGTTTGTAGGGTTCCCTTAGGACTTTCAGGGCAGCACAGGTTTGAGGTGGGGGGCAGGTTGGGTCTGGGACATATCCTCGTCCGTTCGGATATTTTGCAGGCAGCCGGCCACTCAGGGCCACTCAGTGCCACAGCCCCTGGAGACAAAGACCGGCCCTTTTCCCTGGGAAAGAAAAGTGGCCAGCCCAGGTTCCTGATATCAGTTTGTAGGGTTCCCTTAGGACTTTCAGGGCAGCACAGGTTTGAGGTGGGGGCAGGTTGGGTCTGGGACATATCCTCGTCCGTTCGGATATTTTGCAGGCAGCCGGCCACTCAGGGCCACAGCCCCTGGAGACAAAGGACCGGCCCTTTTCCCTGGGAAAGAAAAGTGGCCAGCCCAGGTTCCTGATGTCAGTTTGTAGGGTTCCCTTAGGACTTTCAGGGCAGCACAGGTTTGAGGTGGGGGCAGGTTGGGTCTGGGACATATCCTCGTCCGTTCGGATATTTTGCAGGCAGCCGGCCACTCAGGGCCACCGCCCCTGGAGACAAAGACCGGCCCTTTTCCCTTGGAAAGAAAAGTGGCCAGCCCAGGTTCCTGATATCAGTTTGTAGGGTTCCCTTAGGACTTTCAGGGCAGCACAGGTTTGAGGTGGGGGCAGGTTGGGTCTGGGACATATCCTCGTCCGTTTCGGATATTTTGCAGGCAGCCGGCCACTCAGGGCCACAGCCCCTGGAGACAAAGAACCCGGCCCTTTTCCCCTGGGAAAGAAAAGTGGCCAGCCCAGGTTCCTGATGTCAGTTTGTAGGGTTCCCTTAGGACTTTCAGGGCAGCACAGGTTTGAGGTGGGGGCAGGTTGGGTCTGGGACATATCCTCATCCGTTCGGATATTTTGCAGGCAGCCGGCCACTCAGGGCCACAGCCCCTGGAGACAAAGACCGGCCCTTTTCCCTGGGAAAGAAAAGTGGCCAGCCCAGGTTCCTGATGTCAGTTTGTAGGGTTCCCTTAGGACTTTCAGGGCAGCACAGGTTTGAGGTGGGGGCAGGTTGGGTCTGGGGACATATCCTCGTCCATTCGGATATTTTGCAGGCAGCCGGCCACTCAGGGCCACTCAGGGCCACAGCCCCTGGAGACAAAGACCGGCCCTTTTCCCTGGGAAAGAAAAGTGGCCAGCCCAGGTTCCTGATGTCAGTTTGTAGGGTTCCCTTAGGACTTTTCAGGGCAGCACAGGTTTGAGGTGGGGGCAGGTTGGGTCTGGGACATATCCTCGTCCGTTCGGATATTTTGCAGGCAGCCGGCCACTCAGGGCCACAGCCCCTGGAGACAAAGACCGGCCCCTTTTCCCTGGGAAAGAAAAGTGGCCAGCCCAGGTTCCTGATATCAGTTTGTAGGGTTCCCTTAGGACTGTCAGGGGCAGCACAGGTTTGAGGTGGGGGCAGGTTGGGTCTGGGACATATCCTCGTCCGTTCGGATATTTTGCAGGCAGCCGGCCACTCAGGGCCACTCAGGGCCACAGCCCCTGGAGACAAAGACCGGCCCTTTTCCCTGGGAAAGAAAAGTGGCCAGCCCAGGTTCCTGATGTCAGTTTGTAGGGTTCCCTTAGGACTTTCAGGGCAGCACAGGTTTGAGGTGCAGCACAGGTTTGAGGTGGGGGCAGGTTGGGTCTGGGACATATCCTCGTCCGTTCGGATATTTTGCAGGCAGCCGGCCACTCAGGGCCACTCAGCCGGCGACAGCCCCTGGAGACAAAGACCGGCCCTTTTCCCTGGGAAAGAAAAGTGGCCAGCCCAGGTTCCTGATGTCAGTTTGTAGGGTTCCCTTAGGACTGTCAGGGCAGCACAGGTTTGAGGTGGGGGCAGGTTGGGTCTGGGAAATATCCCCGTCCGTTCGGATATTTTGCAGGCAGCCGGCCACTCAGGGCCACAGCCCCTGGAGACAAAGACCGGCCCTTTTCCCTGGGAAAGAAAAGTGTCCAGCCCAGGTTCCTGATGTCAGTTTGTAGGGTTCCCTTAGGACTTTCAGGGCAGCACAGGTTTGAGGTGGGGGCAGGTTGGGTCTGGGACATATCCTCGTCCGTTCGGATATTTTGCAGGCAGCCGGCCACTCAGGGCCACTCAGCCGGCCACAGCCCCTGGAGACAAAGACCGGCCCTTTTCCCTGGGAAAGAAAAGTGGCCAGCCCAGGTTCCTGATGTCAGTTTTTAGGGTTCCCTTGGGACTGTCAGGGCAGCACAGGTTTGAGGTGGGGGCAGGTTGGGTCTGGGACATATCCTCGTCCGTTCGGATATTTTGCAGGCAGCCGGCCACTCAGGGCCACAGCCCCTGGAGACAAAGACCGGCCCTTTTCCCTGGGAAAGAAAAGTGGCCAGCCCAGCTTCCTGATGTCAGTTTGTAGGGTTCCCTTAGGACTTTCAGGGCAGCACAGGTTTGAGGTGGGGGCAGGTTGGGTCTGGGACATATCCTCGTCCGTTCGGATATTTTGCAGGCAGCCGGCCACTCAGGGCCACTCAGGGCCACAGCCCCTGGAGACAAAGACCGGCCCTTTTCCCTGGGAAAGAAAAGTGGCCAGCCCAGGTTCCTGATGTCAGTTTGTAGGGTTCCCTTAGGACTGTCAGGGCAGCACAGGTTTGAGGTGGGGGCAGGTTGGGTCTGGGACATATCCTCGTCCGTTCGGATATTTTGCAGGCAGCCGGCCACTCAGGGCCACAGCCCCTGGAGACAAAGACCGGCCCTTTTCCCTGGGAAAGAAAAGTGGCCAGCCCAGGTTCCTGATGTCAGTTTGTAGGGTTCCCTTAGGACTTTCAGGGCAGCACAGGTTTGAGGTGGGGGCAGGTTGGGTCTGGGACATATCCTCGTCCGTTCGGATATTTTGCAGGCAGCCGGCCACTCAGGGCCACTCAGGGCCACAGCCCCTGGAGACAGAGACCGGCCCTTTTCCCTGGGAAAGAAAAGTGGCCAGCCCAGGTTCCTGATGTCAGTTTGTAGGGTTCCCTTAGGACTTTCAGGGCAGCACAGGTTTGAGGTGGGGGCAGGTTGGGTCTGGGACATATCCTCGTCCGTTCGGATATTTTGCAGGCAGCCGGCCACTCAGGGCCACAGCCCCTGGAGACAAAGACCGGCCCTTTTCCCTGGGAAAGAAAAGTGGCCAGCCCAGGTTCCTGATGTCAGTTTGTAGGGTTCCCTTAGGACTTTCAGGGCAGCACAGGTTTGAGGTGGGGGCAGGTTGGGTCTGGGACATATCCTCGTCCGTTCGGATATTTTGCAGGCAGCCGGCCACTCAGGGCCACAGCCCCTGGAGACAAAGACCGGCCCTTTTCCCTGGGAAAGAAAAGTGGCCAGCCCAGCTTCCTGATGTCAGTTTGTAGGGTTCCCTTAGGACTTTCAGGGCAGCACAGGTTTGAGGTGGGGGCAGGTTGGGTCTGGGACATATCCTCGTCCGTTCGGATATTTTGCAGGCAGCCGGCCACTCAGGGCCACTCAGCCGGCCACAGCCCCTGGAGACAAAGACCGGCCCTTTTCCCTGGGAAAGAAAAGTGGCCAGCCCAGGTTCCTGATGTCAGTTTGTAGGGTTCCCTTAGGACTTTCAGGGCAGCACAGGTTTGAGGTGGGGGCAGGTTGGGTCTGGGACATATCCTCGTCCGTTCGGATATTTTGCAGGCAGCCGGCCACTCAGGGCCACAGCCCCTGGAGACAAAGACCGGCCCTTTTCCCTGGGAAAGAAAAGTGGCCAGCCCAGGTTCCTGATGTCAGTTTGTAGGGTTCCCTTAGGACTTTCAGGGCAGCACAGGTTTGAGGTGGGGGCAGGTTGGGTCTGGGACATATCCTCGTCCGTTCGGATATTTTGCAGGCAGCCGGCCACTCAGGGCCACAGCCCCTGGAGACAAAGACCGGCCCTTTTCCCTGGGAAAGAAAAGTGTCCAGCCCAGGTTCCTGATGTCAGTTTTTAGGGTTCTCTTTGGACTGTCAGGGCAGCACAGGTTTGAGGTGGGGGCAGGTTGGGTCTGGGACATATCCTCGTCCGTTCGGATATTTTGCAGGCAGCCGGCCACTCACGGCTACTCAGGGCCACAGCCCCTGGAGACAAAGACCGGCCCTTTTCCCTGGGAAAGAAAAGTGGCCAGCCCAGGTTCCTGATGTCAGTTTGTAGGGTTCCCTTAGGACTTTCAGGGCAGCACAGGTTTGAGGTGGGGGCAGGTTGGGTCTGGGACATATCCTCGTCCGTTCGGATATTTTGCAGGCAGCCGGCCACTCAGGGCCACAGCCCCTGGAGACAAAGACCGGCCCTTTTCCCTGGGAAAGAAAAGTGGCCAGCCCAGGTTCCTGATGTCAGTTTGTAGGGTTCCCTTAGAACTTTCAGGGCAGCACAGGTTTGAGGTGGGGGCAGGTTGGGTCTGGGACATATCCTCGTCCGTTCGGATATTTTGCAGGCAGCCGGCCACTCAGGGCCACAGCCCCTGGAGACAAAGACCGGCCCTTTTCCCTGGGAAAGAAAAGTGGCCAGCCCAGGTTCCTGATATCAGTTTGTAGGGTTCCCTTGGGACTGTCAGGGCAGCACAGGTTTGAGGTGGGGGCAGGTTGGGTCTGGGACATATCCTCGTCCGTTCGGATATTTTTGCAGGCAGCCGGCCACTCAGGGCCACAGCCCCTGGAGACAAAGACCGGCCCTTTTCCCTGGGAAAGAAAAGTGGCCAGCCAGGTTCCTGATGTCAGTTTGTAGGGTTCCCTTAGGACTTTCAGGGCAGCACAGGTTTGAGGTGGGGGCAGGTTGGGGTCTGGGACATATCCTCGTCCGTTCGGATATTTTGCAGGCAGCCGGCCACTCAGGGCCACAGCCCCTGGAGACAAAGACCGGCCCTTTTCCCTGGGAAAGAAAAGTGGCCAGCCCAGGTTCCTGATGTCAGTTTGTAGGGTTCCCTTAGGACTTTCAGGGCAGCACAGGTTTGAGGTGGGGGCAGGTTGGGTCTGGGACATATCCTCGTCCATTTGGATATTTTGCAGGCAGCCGGCCACTCAGGGCCACTCAGGGCCACAGCCCCTGGAGACAAAGACCGGCCCTTTTCCCTGGGAAAGAAAAGTGGCCAGCCCAGGTTCCTGATGTCAGTTTGTAGGGTTCCCTTGGGGACTGTCAGGGCAGCACAGGTTTGAGGTGGGGGCAGGTTGGGTCTGGGACATATCCTCGTCCGTTCGGTATTTTGCAGGCAGCCGGCCACTCAGGGCCACAGCCCCCTGGAGACAAAGACCGGCCCTTTTCCCTGGGAAAGAAAAGTGGCCAGCCCAGGTTCCTGATATCAGTTTGTAGGGTTCCCTTAGGACTGTCAGGGCAGCACAGGTTTGAGGTGGGGGCAGGTTGGGTCTGGGACATATCCTCGTCCGTTCGGATATTTTGCAGGCAGCCGGCCACTCAGGGCCACAGCCCCTGGAGACAAAGACCGGCCCTTTTCCCTGGGAAAGAAAAGTGGCCAGCCCAGGTTCCTGATGTCAGTTTGTAGGGTTCCCTTAGGACTTTCAGGGCAGCACAGGTTTGAGGTGGGGGCAGGTTGGGTCTGGGACATATCCTCGTCCGTTCGGATATTTTGCAGGCAGCCGGCCACTCAGGGCCACAGCCCCTGGAGACAAAGACCAGCCCTTTTCCCTGGGAAAGAAAAGTGGCCAGCCCAGGTTCCTGATGTCAGTTTGTAGGGTTCCCTTAGGACTTTCAGGGCAGCACAGGTTTGAGGTGGGGGCAGGTTGGGTCTGGGACATATCCTCGTCCGTTCGGATATTTTGCAGGCAGCCGGCCACTCAGGGCCACAGCCCCTGGAGACAAAGACCGGCCCTTTTCCTGGGAAAGAAAAGTGGCCAGCCCAGGTTCCTGATATCAGTTTGTAGGGTTCCCTTGGGACTGTCAGGGCAGCACAGGTTTGAGGTGGGGGCAGGTTGGGTCTGGGACATATCCTCGTCCGTTCGGATATTTTGCAGGCAGCCGGCCACTCAGGGCCACAGCCCCTGGAGACAAAGACCGGCCCTTTTCCCTGGGAAAGAAAAGTGGCCAGCCCAGGTTCCTGATGTCAGTTTGTAGGGTTCCCTTAGGACTTTCAGGGCAGCACAGGTTTGAGGTGGGGGCAGGTTGGGTCTGGGACATATCCTCGTCCGTTCGGATATTTTGCAGGCAGCCGGCCACTCAGGGCCACTCAGGGCCACAGCCCCTGGAGACAAAGACCGGCCCTTTTCCCTGGGAAAGAAAAGTGGCCAGCCCAGGTTCCTGATATCAGTTTGTAGGGTTCCCTTAGGACTTTCAGGGCAGCACAGGTTTGAGGTGGGGGCAGGTTGGGTCTGGGACATATCCTCGTCCGTTCGGATATTTTGCAGGCAGCCGGCCACTCAGGGCCACTCAGGGCCACAGCCCCTGGAGACAAAGACCAGCCCTTTTCCCTGGGAAAGAAAAGTGGCCAGCCCAGGTTCCTGATGTCAGTTTGTAGGGTTCCCTTAGGACTTTCAGGGCAGCACAGGTTTGAGGTGGGGGCAGGTTGGGTCTGGGACATATCCTCGTCCGTTCGGATATTTTGCAGGCAGCCGGCCACTCAGGGCCACAGCCCCTGGAGACAAAGACCGGCCCTTTTCCCTGGGAAAGAAAAGTGGCCAGCCCAGGTTCCTGATATCAGTTTGTAGGGTTCCCTTGGGACTGTCAGGGCAGCACAGGTTTGAGGTGGGGGCAGGTTGGGTCTGGGACATATCCTCGTCCGTTCGGATATTTTGCAGGCAGCCGGCCACTCAGGGCCACAGCCCCTGGAGACAAAGACCGGCCCTTTTCCCTGGGAAAGAAAAGTGGCCAGCCCAGCTTCCTGATGTCAGTTTGTAGGGTTCCCTTAGGACTTTCAGGGCAGCACAGGTTTGAGGTGGGGGCAGGTTGGGTCTGGGACATATCCTCGTCCGTTCGGATATTTTGCAGGCAGCCGGCCACTCAGGGCCACTCAGGGCCACAGCCCCTGGAGACAAAGACCGGCCCTTTTCCCTGGGAAAGAAAAGTGGCCAGCCCAGGTTCCTGATATCAGTTTGTAGGGTTCCCTTAGGACTTTCAGGGCAGCACAGGTTTGAGGTGGGGGCAGGTTGGGTCTGGGACATATCCTCGTCCGTTCGGATATTTTGCAGGCAGCCGGCCACTCAGGGCCACTCAGGGCCACAGCCCCTGGAGACAAAGACCGCCCTTTTCCTGGGAAAGAAAAGTGGCCAGCCCAGGTTCCTGAATCAGTTTGTAGGGTTCCCTTAGGACTTTCAGGGCAGCACAGGTTTGAGGTGGGGGCAGGTTGGGTCTGGGACATATCCTCGTCCGTTCGGATATTTTGCAGGCAGCTGGTCACTCAGGGCCACTCAGGGCCACAGCCCCTGGAGACAAAGACCGGCCCTTTCCCTGGGAAAGAAAAGTGGCCAGCCCAGGTTCCTGATGTCAGTTTGTAGGGTTCCCTTAGGACTTTCAGGGCAGCACAGGTTTGAGGTGGGGGCAGGTTGGGTCTGGGACATATCCTCGTCCGTTCGGATATTTTGCAGGCAGCCGGCCACTCAGGGCCACAGCCCCTGGAGACAAAGACCGGCCCTTTTCCCTGGGAAGAAAAGTGGCCAGCCCAGGTTCCTGATATCAGTTTGTAGGGTTCCCTTGGGACTGTCAGGGCAGCACAGGTTTGAGGTGGGGGCAGGTTGGGTCTGGGACATATCCTCGTCCGTTCGGATATTTTGCAGGCAGCCGGCCACTCAGGGCCACAGCCCCTGGAGACAAAGACCGGCCCTTTTCCCTGGAAAGAAAAGTGGCCAGCCCAGGTTCCTGATGTCAGTTTGTAGGGTTCCCTTAGGACTTTCAGGGCAGCACAGGTTTGAGGTGGGGGCAGGTTGGGTCTGGGACATATCCTCGTCCGTTCGGATATTTTGCAGGCAGCCGGCCACTCAGGGCCACAGCCCCTGGAGACAAACACCGGCCCTTTTCCCTGGGAAAGAAAAGTGGCCAGCCCAGCTTCCTGATGTCAGTTTGTAGGGTTCCCTTAGGACTTTCAGGGCAGCACAGGTTTGAGGTGGGGGCAGGTTGGGTCTGGGACATATCCTCGTCCGTTCGGATATTTTGCAGGCAGCCGGCCACTCACGGCCCACTCAGGGCCACAGCCCCTGGAGACAAAGACCGGCCCTTTTCCCTGGGAAAGAAAAGTGGCCAGCCCAGGTTCCTGATGTCAGTTTGTAGGGTTCCCTTAGGACTTTCAGGCAGCACAGGTTTGAGGTGGGGGCAGGTTGGGTCTGGGACATATCCTCGTCCGTTCGGATATTTTGCAGGCAGCCGGCCACTCAGGGCCACTCAGGGCCACAGCCCCTGGAGACAAAGACCGGCCCTTTTCCCTGGGAAAGAAAAGTGGCCAGCCCAGGTTCCTGATGTCAGTTTGTAGGGTTCCCTTAGGACTTTCAGGGCAGCACAGGTTTGAGGTGGGGGCAGGTTGGGTCTGGGACATATCCTCGTCCGTTCGGATATTTTGCAGGCAGCCGGCCACTCAGGGCCACAGCCCCTGGAGACAAAGACCGGCCCTTTTCCCTGGGAAAGAAAAGTGGCCAGCCCAGGTTCCTGATGTCAGTTTGTAGGGTTCCCTTAGGACTTTCAGGGCAGCACAGGTTTGAGGTGGGGGCAGGTTGGGTCTGGGACATATCCTCGTCCGTTCGGATATTTTGCAGGCAAGCCGGCCACTCAGGGCCACTCAGGGCCACAGCCCCTGGAGACAAAGACCGGCTCTTTTCCCTGGGAAAGAAAAGTGGCCAGCCCAGGTTCCTGATGTCAGTTTGTAGGGTTCCCTTAGGACTTTCAGGGCAGCACAGGTTTGAGGTGGGGGCAGGTTGGGTCTGGGACATATCCTCGTCCGTTCGGATATTTTGCAGGCAGCCGGCCACTCAGGGCCACAGCCCCTGGAGACAAAGACCGGCCCTTTTCCCTGGGAAAGAAAAGTGACCAGCCCAGGTTCCTGATGTCAGTTTGTAGGGTTCCCTTAGGACTTTCAGGGCAGCACAGGTTTGAGGTGAGGGCAGGTTGGGTCTGGGACATATCCTCGTCCGTTCGGATATTTTGCAGGCAGCCGGCCACTCAGGGCCACAGCCCCTGGAGACAAAGACCGGCCCTTTTCCCTGGGAAAGAAAAGTGGCCAGCCCAGGTTCCTGATGTCAGTTTGTAGGGTTCCCTTAGGACTTTCAGGGCAGCACAGGTTTGAGGTGGGGGCAGGTTGGGTCTGGGACATATCCTCGTCCGTTCGGATATTTTGCAGGCAGCCGGCCACTCAGGGCCACAGCCCCTGGAGACAAAGACCGGCCCTTTTCCCTGGGAAAGAAAAGTGGCCAGCCCAGGTTCCTGATATCAGTTTGTAGGGTTCCCTTAGGACTTTCAGGGCAGCACAGGTTTGAGGTGGGGGCAGGTTGGGTCTGGGACATATCCTCGTCCGTTCGGATATTTTGCAGGCAGCCGGCCCACTCACGGCCACTCAGGGCCACAGCCCCTGGAGACAAAGACCGGCCCTTTTCCTGGGAAAGAAAAGTGGCCAGCCCAGGTTCCTGATGTGAGTTTGTAGGGTTCCCTTAGGACTTTCAGGGCAGCACAGGTTTGAGGTGGGGGCAGGTTGGGTCTGGGACATATCCTCGTCCGTTCGGATATTTTGCAGGCAGCCGGCCACTCAGGGCCACAGCCCCTGGAGACAAAGACCGGCCCTTTTCCCTGGGAAAGAAAAGTGGCCAGCCCAGGTTCCTGATATCAGTTTGTAGGGTTCCCTTGGGACTGTCAGGCAGCACAGGTTTGAGGTGGGGGCAGGTTGGGTCTGGGACATATCCTCGTCCGTTCGGATATTTTGCAGGCAGCCGGCCACTCAGGGCCACAGCCCCTGGAGACAAAGACCGGCCCTTTTCCCTGGGAAAGAAAAGTGGCCAGCCCAGGTTCCTGATGTCAGTTTGTAGGGTTCCCTTAGGACTTTCAGGGCAGCACAGGTTTGAGGTGGGGGCAGGTTGGGTCTGGGACATATCCTCGTCCGTTCGGATATTTTGCAGGCAGCCGGTCACTCAGGGCCCCAGCCCCTGGAGACAAAGACCGGCCCTTTTCCCTGGGAAAGAAAAGTGTCCAGCCCAGGTTCCTGATGTCAGTTTGTAGGGTTCCCTTAGGACTTTCAGGGCAGCACAGGTTTGAGGTGGGGGCAGGTTGGGTCTGGGACATATCCTCGTCCGTTCGGATATTTTGCAGGCAGCCGGCCACTCAGGGCCACTCAGGGCCACAGCCCCTGGAGACAAAGACCGGCCCTTTACCCTGGGAAAGAAAAGTGGCCAGCCCAGGTTCCTGATGTCAGTTTGTAGGGTTCCCTTAGGACTTTCAGGGCAGCACAGGTTTGAGGTGGGGGGCAGGTTGGGTCTGGGACATATCCTCGTCCGTTCGGATATTTTGCAGGCAGCCGGCCACTCAGGGCCACTCAGGGCCACAGCCCCTGGAGACAAAGACCGGCCCTTTTCCCTGGGAAAGAAAAGTGGCCAGCCCAGGTTCCTGATGTCAGTTTGTAGGGTTCCCTTAGGACTTTCAGGGCAGCACAGGTTTGAGGTGGGGGCAGGTTGGGTCTGGGACATATCCTCGTCCGTTCGGATATTTTGCAGGCAGCCGGCCACTCAGGGCCACAGCCCCTGGAGACAAAGACCGGCCCTTTCCCTGGGAAAGAAAAGTGCCAGCCCAGGTTCCTGATGTCAGTTTGTAGGGTTCCCTTAGGACTTTCAGGGCAGCACAGGTTTGAGGTGGGGGCAGGTTGGGTCTGGGACATATCCTCGTCCGTTCGGATATTTTGCAGGCAGCCGGCCACTCAGGGCCACTCAGGGCCACAGCCCCTGGAGACAAAGACCGGCTCTTTTCCCTGGGAAAGAAAAGTGGCCAGCCCAGGTTCCTGATGTCAGTTTGTAGGGTTCCCTTAGGACTTTCAGGGCAGCACAGGTTTGAGGTGGGGGCAGGTTGGGTCTGGGACATATCCTCGTCCGTTCGGATATTTTGCAGGCAGCCGGCCACTCACGGCCACAGCCCCTGGGGACAAAGACCGGCCCTTTTCCCTGGGAAAGAAAAGTGACCAGCCCAGGTTCCTGATGTCAGTTTGTAGGGTTCCCTTAGACTTTCAGGGCAGCACAGGTTTGAGGTGAGGGCAGGTTGGGTCTGGGACATATCCTCGTCCGTTCGGATATTTTGCAGGCAGCCGCCACTCAGGGCCACAGCCCCTGGAGACAAAGACCGGCCCTTTTCCCTGGGAAAGAAAAGTGGCCAGCCAAGGTTCCTGATGTCAGTTTGTAGGGTTCCCTTAGGACTTTCAGGGCAGCACAGGTTTGAGGTGGGGCAGGTTGGGTCTGGGACATATCCTCGTCCGTTCGGATATTTTGCAGGCAGCCGGCCACTCAGGGCCACAGCCCCGGAGACAAAGACCGGCCCTTTTCCCTGGGAAAGAAAAGTGGCCAGCCCAGGTTCCTGATGTCAGTTTGTAGGGTTCCCTTAGGACTTTCAGGGCAGCACAGGTTTGAGGTGGGGGCAGGTTGGGTCTGGGACATATCCTCGTCCGTTCGGATATTTTGCAGGCAGCCGGCCACTCAGGGCCACTCAGGGCCACAGCCCCTGGAGACAAAGACCGGCCCTTTTCCCTGGGAAAGAAAAGTGGCCAGCCCAGGTTCCTGATATCAGTTTGTAGGGTTCCCTTGGGACTGTCAGGGCAGCACAGGTTTGAGGTGGGGGCAGGTTGGGTCTGGGACATATCCTCGTCCGTTCGGATATTTTGCAGGCAGCCGGCCACTCAGGGCCACAGCCCCTGGAGACAAAGACCGGCCCTTTTCCCTGGGAAAGAAAAGTGGCCAGCCCAGGTTCCTGATGTCAGTTTGTAGGGTTCCCTTAGGACTTCAGGGCAGCACAGGTTTGAGGTGGGGGCAGGTTGGGTCTGGGACATATCCTTGTCCGTTCGGATATTTTGCAGGCAGCCGGCCACTCAGGGCCACAGCCCCTGGAGACAAACACCGGCCCTTTTCCCTGGGAAAGAAAAGTGGCCAGCCCAGGTTCCTGATGTCAGTTTGTAGGGTTCCCTTAGGACTTTCAGGGCAGCACAGGTTTTGAGGTGGGGGCAGGTTGGGTCTGGGACATATCCTCGTCCGTTCGGATATTTTGCAGGCAGCCGGCCACTCACGGCCACTCAGGGCCACAGCCCCTGGAGACAAAGACCGGCCCTTTTCCCTGGGAAAGAAAAGTGGCCAGCCCAGGTTCCTGATGTCAGTTTGTAGGGTTCCCTTAGGACTTTCAGGGCAGCACAGGTTTGAGGTGGGGGCAGGTTGGGTCTGGGACATATCCTCGTCCGTTCGGATATTTTGCAGGCAGCCGGCCACTCAGGGCCACAGCCCCTGGAGACAAAGACCGGCCCTTTTCCTGGGAAAGAAAAGTGGCCAGCCCAGGTTCCTGATATCAGTTTGTAGGTTCCCTTGGGACTGTCAGGGCAGCACAGGTTTGAGGTGGGGGCAGGTTGGGTCTGGGACATATCCTCGTCCGTTCGGATATTTTGCAGGCAGCCGGCCACTCAGGGCCACAGCCCCTGGAGACAAAGACCGGCCCTTTTCCCTGGGAAAGAAAAGTGGCCAGCCCAGGTTCCTGATGTCAGTTTGTAGGGTTCCCTTGGGACTGTCAGGGCAGCACAGGTTTGAGGTGGGGGCAGGTTGGGTCTGGGACATATCCTCGTCCGTTCGGATATTTTGCAGGCAGCCGGCCACTCAGGGCCACAGCCCTGGAGACAAAGACCGGCCCTTTTCCCTGGGAAAGAAAAGTGGCCAGCCCAGGTTCCTGATGTCATTTGTAGGGTTCCCTTAGGACTTTCAGGGTAGCACAGGTTTGAGGTGGGGGCAGGTTGGGTCTGGGACATATCCTCGTCCGTTCGGATATTTTGCAGGCAGCCGGCCACTCAGGGCCACTCAGGGCCACAGCCCCTGGAGACAAAGACCGGCCCTTTTCCCTGGGAAAGAAAAGTGGCCAGCCCAGGTTCCTGATGTCAGTTGTAGGGTTCCCTTAGGACTTTCAGGGCAGCACAGGTTTGAGGTGGGGGCAGGTTGGGTCTGGGACATATCCTCGTCCGTTCGGATATTTTGCAGGCAGCCGGCCACTCAGGGCCACAGCCCCTGGAGACAAAGACCGGCCCTTTTCCTGGGAAAGAAAAGTGGCCAGCCCAGGTTCCTGATGTCAGTTTGTAGGGTTCCCTTAGGACTTTCAGGGCAGCACAGGTTTGAGGTGGGGGCAGGTTGGGTCTGGGACATATCCTCGTCCGTTCGGATATTTTGCAGGCAGCCGGCCACTCAGGGCCACAGCCCCTGGAGACAAAGACCGGCCCTTTTCCCTGGGAAAGAAAAGTGGCCAGCCCAGCTTCCTGATATCAGTTTGTAGGGTTCCCTTGGGACTGTCAGGGCAGCACAGGTTTGAGGTGGGGGCAGGTTGGGTCTGGGACATATCCTCGTCCGTTCGGATATTTTGCAGGCAGCCGGCCACTCAGGGCCACAGCCCCTGGAGACAAAGACCGGCCCTTTTCCCTGGGAAAGAAAAGTGGCCAGCCCAGGTTCCTGATGTCAGTTTGTAGGGTTCCCTTAGGACTTTCAGGGCAGCACAGGTTTGAGGTGGGGGCAGGTTGGGTCTGGGACATATCCTCGTCCGTTTGGATATTTTGCAGGCAGCCGGCCACTCAGGGCCACAGCCCCTGGAGACAAAGACGGGGCCCTTTTCCCTGGGAAAGAAAAGTGGCCAGCCAGGTTCCTGATGTCAGTTTGTAGGGTTCCCTTAGGACTTTCAGGGCAGCACAGGTTTGAGGTGGGGGCAGGTTGGGTCTGGGACATATCCTCGTCCGTTCGGATATTTTGCAGGCAGCCGGCCACTCAGGGCCACAGCCCCTGGAGACAAAGACCGGCCCTTTTCCCTGGGAAAGAAAAGTGGCCAGCCCAGGTTCCTGATGTCAGTTTGTAGGGTTCCCTTGGGACTGTCAGGGCAGCACAGGTTTGAGGTGGGGGCAGGTTGGGTCTGGGACATATCCTCGTCCGTTCGGATATTTTGCAGGCAGCCGGCCACTCAGGGCCACAGCCCCTGGAGACAAAGACCGGCCCTTTTCCCTGGGAAAGAAAAGTGGCCAGCCCAGGTTCCTGATGTCAGTTTGTAGGGTTCCCTTAGGACTTTCAGGGCAGCACAGGTTTGAGGTGGGGGCAGGTTGGGTCTGGGACATATCCTCGTCCGTTCGGATATTTTGCAGGCAGCCGGCCACTCAGGGCCACAGCCCCTGGAGACAAAGACCGGCCCTTTTCCCTGGGAAAGAAAAGTGGCCAGCCCAGGTTCCTGATATCAGTTTGTAGGGTTCCTTGGGACTGTCAGGGCAGCACAGGTTTGAGGTGGGGGCAGGTTGGGTCTGGGACATATCCTCGTCCATTCGGATATTTTGCAGTCAGCCGGCCACTCAGGGCCACAGCCCCTGGAGACAAAGACCGGCCCTTTTCCCTGGGAAAGAAAAGTGGCCAGCCCAGCTTCCTGATGTCAGTTTGTAGGGTTCCCTTAGGACTTTCAGGGCAGCACAGGTTTGAGGTGGGGGCAGGTTGGGTCTGGGACATATCCTCGTCCGTTCGGATATTTTGCAGGCAGCCGGCCACTCAGGGCCACTCAGCCGGCCACAGCCCCTGGAGACAAAGACCGGCCCTTTTCCCTGGGAAAGAAAAGTGGCCAGCCCAGGTTCCTGATGTCAGTTATTAGGGTTCCCTTAGGACTTTCAGGGCAGCACAGGTTTGAGGTGGGGGCAGGTTGGGTCTGGGACATATCCTCGTCCGTTTGGATATTTTGCAGGCAGCCGGCCACTCAGGGCCACAGCCCCTGGAGACAATGACCAGCCCTTTTCCCTGGGAAAGAAAAGTGACCAGCCCAGGTTCCTGATGTCAGTTTGTAGGGTTCCCTTAGGACTTTCAGGGCAGCACAGGTTTGAGGTGAGGGCAGGTTGGGTCTGGGACATATCCTCGTCCGTTCGGATATTTTGCAGGCAGCCGGCCACTCAGGGCCACAGCCCCTGGAGACAAAGACCGGCCCTTTTCCCTGGGAAAGAAAAGTGGCCAGCCCAGGTTCCTGATGTCAGTTTGTAGGGTTCCCTTAGGACTTTCAGGGCAGCACAGGTTTGAGGTGGGGGCAGGTTGGGTCTGGGACATATCCTCGTCCGTTCGGATATTTTGCAGGCAGCCGGCCACTCACGGCCACTCAGGGCCACAGCCCCTGGAGACAAAGACTGGCCCTTTTCCCTGGGAAAGAAAAGTGCCAGCCCAGGTTCCTGATGTCAGTTTGTAGGGTTCCCTTAGGACTTTCAGGGCAGCACAGGTTTGAGGTGGGGGCAGGTTGGGTCTGGGACATATCCTCGTCCGTTCGGATATTTTGCAGGCAGCCGGCCACTCAGGGCACAGCCCCTGGAGACAAAGACCGGCCCTTTTCCCTGGGAAAGAAAAGTGGCCAGCCCAGGTTCCTGATGTCAGTTTGTAGGGTTCCCTTAGGACTTTCAGGGCAGCACAGGTTTGAGGTGGGGGCAGGTTGGGTCTGGGACATATCCTCGTCCGTTCGGATATTTTGCAGGCAGCCGGCCACTCAGGGCCACTCAGGGCCACAGCCCCTGGAGACAAAGACCGGCCCTTTTCCCTGGGAAAGAAAAGTGGCCAGCCCAGGTTCCTGATATCAGTTTGTAGGGTTCCCTTGGGACTGTCAGGGCAGCACAGGTTTGAGGTGGGGGCAGGTTGGGTCTGGGACATATCCTCGTCCGTTCGGATATTTTGCAGGCAGCCGGCCACTCAGGGCCACAGCCCCTGGAGACAAAGACCGGCCCTTTTCCCTGGGAAAGAAAAGTGGCCAGCCCAGGTTCCTGATGTCAGTTTGTAGGGTTCCCTTAGGACTTTCAGGGCAGCACAGGTTTGAGGTGGGGGCAGGTTGGGTCTGGGACATATCCTCGTCCGTTCGGATATTTTGCAGGCAGCCGGCCACTCAGGGCCACAGCCCCTGGAGACAAAGACCGGCCCTTTTCCCTGGGAAAGAAAAGTGGCCAGCCCAGGTTCCTGATGTCAGTTTGTAGGGTTCTCTTGGGACTGTCAGGGCAGCACAGGTTTGAGGTGGGGGCAGGTTGGGTCTGGGACATATCCTCGTCCGTTCGGATATTTTGCAGGCAGCCGGCCACTCAGGGCCACAGCCCCTGGAGACAAAGACCGGCCCTTTTCCCTGGGAAAGAAAAGTGGCCAGCCCAGGTTCCTGATATCAGTTTGTAGGGTTCCCTTGGGACTGTCAGGGCAGCACAGGTTTGAGGTGGGGGCAGGTTGGGTCTGGGACATATCCTCGTCCGTTCGGATATTTTGCAGGCAGCCGGCCACTCAGGTCCACAGCCCCTGGAGACAAAGACCGGCCCTTTTCCCTGGGAAAGAAAAGTGGCCAGCCCAGGTTCCTGATGTCAGTTTGTAGGGTTCCCTTAGGACTTTCAGGGCAGCACAGGTTTGAGGTGGGGGCAGGTTGGGTCTGGGACATATCCTCGTCCGTTCGGATATTTTGCAGGCAGCCGGCCACTCAGGGCCACAGCCCCTGGAGACAAAGACCGGCCCTTTTCCCTGGGAAAGAAAAGTGGCCAGCCCAGGTTCCTGATGTCAGTTTGTAGGGTTCCCTTAGGACTTTCAGGGCAGCACAGGTTTGAGGTGGGGGCAGGTTGGGTCTGGGACATATCCTCGTCCGTTCGGATATTTTGCAGGCAGCCGGCCACTCACGGCCACTCAGGGCCACAGCCCCTGGAGACAAAGACCGGCCCTTTTCCCTGGGAAAGAAAAGTGGCCAGCCCAGGTTCCTGATGTCAGTTTGTAGGGTTCCCTTAGGACTTTCAGGGCAGCACAGGTTTGAGGTGGGGGCAGGTTGGGTCTGGGACATATCCTCGTCCGTTCGGATATTTTGCAGGCAGCCGGCCACTCAGGGCCACAGCCCCTGGAGACAAAGACCGGCCCTTTTCCCTGGGAAAGAAAAGTGGCCAGCCCAGGTTCCTGATATCAGTTTGTAGGGTTCCCTTGGGACTGTCAGGGCAGCACAGGTTTGAGGTGGGGGCAGGTTGGGTCTGGGACATATCCTCGTCCGTTCGGATATTTTGCAGGCAGCCGGCCACTCAGGGCCACAGCCCCTGGAGACAAAGACCGGCCCTTTTCCCTGGGAAAGAAAAGTGGCCAGCCCAGGTTCCTGATGTCAGTTTGTAGGGTTCCCTTGGGACTGTCAGGGCAGCACAGGTTTGAGGTGGGGGCAGGTTGGGTCTGGGACATATCCTCGTCCGTTCGGATATTTTGCAGGCAGCCGGCCACTCAGGGCCACAGCCCCTGGAGACAAAGACCGGCCCTTTTCCCTGGGAAAGAAAAGTGGCCAGCCCAGGTTCCTGATGTCAGTTTGTAGGGTTCCCTTAGGACTTTCAGGGCAGCACAGGTTTGAGGTGGGGGCAGGTTGGGTCTGGGACATATCCTCGTCCGTTCGGATATTTTGCAGGCAGCCGGCCACTCAGGGCCACAGCCCCTGGAGACAAAGACCGGCCCTTTTCCCTGGGAAAGAAAAGTGGCCAGCCCAGGTTCCTGATATCAGTTTGTAGGGTTCCCTTGGGACTGTCAGGGCAGCACAGGTTTGAGGTGGGGGCAGGTTGGGTCTGGGACATATCCTCGTCCGTTCGGATATTTTGCAGGCAGCCGGCCACTCAGGGCCACAGCCCCTGGAGACAAAGACCGGCCCTTTTCCCTGGGAAAGAAAAGTGGCCAGCCCAGGTTCCTGATGTCAGTTTGTAGGGTTCCCTTAGGACTTTCAGGGCAGCACAGGTTTGAGGTGGGGGCAGGTTGGGTCTGGGACATATCCTCGTCCGTTCGGATATTTTGCAGGCAGCCGGCCACTCAGGGCCACAGCCCCTGGAGACAAAGACCGGCCCTTTTCCCTGGGAAAGAAAAGTGGCCAGCCCAGGTTCCTGATGTCAGTTTGTAGGGTTCCCTTAGGACTTTCAGGGCAGCACAGGTTTGAGGTGGGGGCAGGTTGGGTCTGGGACATATCCTCGTCCGTTCGGATATTTTGCAGGCAGCCGGCCACTCACGGCCACTCAGGGCCACAGCCCCTGGAGACAAAGACCGGCCCTTTTCCCTGGGAAAGAAAAGTGGCCAGCCCAGGTTCCTGATGTCAGTTTGTAGGGTTCCCTTAGGACTTTCAGGGCAGCACAGGTTTGAGGTGGGGGCAGGTTGGGTCTGGGACATATCCTCGTCCGTTCGGATATTTTGCAGGCAGCCGGCCACTCAGGGCCACAGCCCCTGGAGACAAAGACCGGCCCTTTTCCCTGGGAAAGAAAAGTGGCCAGCCCAGGTTCCTGATATCAGTTTGTAGGGTTCCCTTGGGACTGTCAGGGCAGCACAGGTTTGAGGTGGGGGCAGGTTGGGTCTGGGACATATCCTCGTCCGTTCGGATATTTTGCAGGCAGCCGGCCACTCAGGGCCACAGCCCCTGGAGACAAAGACCGGCCCTTTTCCCTGGGAAAGAAAAGTGGCCAGCCCAGGTTCCTGATGTCAGTTTGTAGGGTTCCCTTGGGACTGTCAGGGCAGCACAGGTTTGAGGTGGGGGCAGGTTGGGTCTGGGACATATCCTCGTCCGTTCGGATATTTTGCAGGCAGCCGGCCACTCAGGGCCACAGCCCCTGGAGACAAAGACCGGCCCTTTTCCCTGGGAAAGAAAAGTGGCCAGCCCAGGTTCCTGATGTCAGTTTGTAGGGTTCCCTTAGGACTTTCAGGGTAGCACAGGTTTGAGGTGGGGGCAGGTTGGGTCTGGGACATATCCTCGTCCGTTCGGATATTTTGCAGGCAGCCGGCCACTCAGGGCCACTCAGGGCCACAGCCCCTGGAGACAAAGACCGGCCCTTTTCCCTGGGAAAGAAAAGTGGCCAGCCCAGGTTCCTGATGTCAGTTTGTAGGGTTCCCTTAGGACTTTCAGGGCAGCACAGGTTTGAGGTGGGGGCAGGTTGGGTCTGGGACATATCCTCGTCCGTTCGGATATTTTGCAGGCAGCCGGCCACTCAGGGCCACAGCCCCTGGAGACAAAGACCGGCCCTTTTCCCTGGGAAAGAAAAGTGGCCAGCCCAGGTTCCTGATGTCAGTTTGTAGGGTTCCCTTAGGACTTTCAGGGCAGCACAGGTTTGAGGTGGGGGCAGGTTGGGTCTGGGACATATCCTCGTCCGTTCGGATATTTTGCAGGCAGCCGGCCACTCAGGGCCACAGCCCCTGGAGACAAAGACCGGCCCTTTTCCCTGGGAAAGAAAAGTGGCCAGCCCAGGTTCCTGATATCAGTTTGTAGGGTTCCCTTGGGACTGTCAGGGCAGCACAGGTTTGAGGTGGGGGCAGGTTGGGTCTGGGACATATCCTCGTCCGTTCGGATATTTTGCAGGCAGCCGGCCACTCAGGGCCACAGCCCCTGGAGACAAAGACCGGCCCTTTTCCCTGGGAAAGAAAAGTGGCCAGCCCAGGTTCCTGATGTCAGTTTGTAGGGTTCCCTTAGGACTTTCAGGGCAGCACAGGTTTGAGGTGGGGGCAGGTTGGGTCTGGGACATATCCTCGTCCGTTCGGATATTTTGCAGGCAGCCGGCCACTCAGGGCCACAGCCCCTGGAGACAAAGACCGGCCCTTTTCCCTGGGAAAGAAAAGTGGCCAGTCCAGGTTCCTGATGTCAGTTTGTAGGGTTCCCTTAGGACTTTCAGGGCAGCACAGGTTTGAGGTGGGGGCAGGTTGGGTCTGGGACATATCCTCGTCCGTTCGGATATTTTGCAGGCAGCCGGCCACTCAGGGCCACAGCCCCTGGAGACAAAGACCGGCCCTTTTCCCTGGGAAAGAAAAGTGGCCAGCCCAGGTTCCTGATATCAGTTTGTAGGGTTCCCTTGGGACTGTCAGGGCAGCACAGGTTTGAGGTGGGGGCAGGTTGGGTCTGGGACATATCCTCGTCCATTCGGATATTTTGCAGGCAGCCGGCCACTCAGGGCCACAGCCCCTGGAGACAAAGACCGGCCCTTTTCCCTGGGAAAGAAAAGTGGCCAGCCCAGGTTCCTGATGTCAGTTTGTAGGGTTCCCTTAGGACTTTCAGGGCAGCACAGGTTTGAGGTGGGGGCAGGTTGGGTCTGGGACATATCCTCGTCCGTTCGGATATTTTGCAGGCAGCCGGCCACTCAGGGCCACTCAGGGCCACAGCCCCTGGAGACAAAGACCGGCCCTTTTCCCTGGGAAAGAAAAGTGGCCAGCCCAGGTTCCTGATGTCAGTTTGTAGGGTTCCCTTAGGACTTTCAGGGCAGCACAGGTTTGAGGTGGGGGCAGGTTGGGTCTGGGACATATCCTCGTCCGTTCGGATATTTTGCAGGCAGCCGGCCACTCAGGGCCACAGCCCCTGGAGACAAAGACCGGCCCTTTTCCCTGGGAAAGAAAAGTGGCCAGCCCAGGTTCCTGATGTCAGTTTGTAGGGTTCCCTTAGGACTTTCAGGGCAGCACAGGTTTGAGGTGGGGGCAGGTTGGGTCTGGGACATATCCTCGTCCGTTCGGATATTTTGCAGGCAGCCGGCCACTCAGGGCCACAGCCCCTGGAGACAAAGACCGGCCCTTTTCCCTGGGAAAGAAAAGTGGCCAGCCCAGGTTCCTGATATCAGTTTGTAGGGTTCCCTTGGGACTGTCAGGGCAGCACAGGTTTGAGGTGGGGGCAGGTTGGGTCTGGGACATATCCTCGTCCGTTCGGATATTTTGCAGGCAGCCGGCCACTCAGGGCCACAGCCCCTGGAGACAAAGACCGGCCCTTTTCCCTGGGAAAGAAAAGTGGCCAGCCCAGGTTCCTGATGTCAGTTTGTAGGGTTCCCTTAGGACTTTCAGGGCAGCACAGGTTTGAGGTGGGGGCAGGTTGGGTCTGGGACATATCCTCGTCCGTTCGGATATTTTGCAGGCAGCCGGCCACTCAGGGCCACAGCCCCTGGAGACAAAGACCGGCCCTTTTCCCTGGGAAAGAAAAGTGGCCAGCCCAGGTTCCTGATGTCAGTTTGTAGGGTTCCCTTAGGACTTTCAGGGCAGCACAGGTTTGAGGTGGGGGCAGGTTGGGTCTGGGACATATCCTCGTCCGTTCGGATATTTTGCAGGCAGCCGGCCACTCAGGGCCACAGCCCCTGGAGACAAAGACCGGCCCTTTTCCCTGGGAAAGAAAAGTGGCCAGCCCAGGTTCCTGATATCAGTTTGTAGGGTTCCCTTGGGACTGTCAGGGCAGCACAGGTTTGAGGTGGGGGCAGGTTGGGTCTGGGACATATCCTCGTCCATTCGGATATTTTGCAGGCAGCCGGCCACTCAGGGCCACAGCCCCTGGAGACAAAGACCGGCCCTTTTCCCTGGGAAAGAAAAGTGGCCAGCCCAGGTTCCTGATGTCAGTTTGTAGGGTTCCCTTAGGACTTTCAGGGCAGCACAGGTTTGAGGTGGGGGCAGGTTGGGTCTGGGACATATCCTCGTCCGTTCGGATATTTTGCAGGCAGCCGGCCACTCAGGGCCACAGCCCCTGGAGACAAAGACCGGCCCTTTTCCCTGGGAAAGAAAAGTGGCCAGCCCAGGTTCCTGATATCAGTTTGTAGGGTTCCCTTAGGACTGTCAGGGCAGCACAGGTTTGAGGTGGGGGCAGGTTGGGTCTGGGACATATCCTCGTCCGTTCGGATATTTTGCAGGCAGCCGGCCACTCAGGGCCACAGCCCCTGGAGACAAAGACCGGCCCTTTTCCCTGGGAAAGAAAAGTGGCCAGCCCAGGTTCCTGATGTCAGTTTGTAGGGTTCCCTTGGGACTGTCAGGGCAGCACAGGTTTGAGGTGGGGGCAGGTTGGGTCTGGGACATATCCTCGTCCGTTCGGATATTTTGCAGGCAGCCGGCCACTCAGGGCCACTCAGGGCCACAGCCCCTGGAGACAAAGACCGGCCCTTTTCCCTGGGAAAGAAAAGTGGCCAGCCCAGGTTCCTGATGTCAGTTTGTAGGGTTCCCTTAGGACTTTCAGGGCAGCACAGGTTTGAGGTGGGGGCAGGTTGGGTCTGGGACATATCCTCGTCCGTTCGGATATTTTGCAGGCAGCCGGCCACTCAGGGCCACAGCCCCTGGAGACAAAGACTGGCCCTTTTCCCTGGGAAAGAAAAGTGGCCAGCCCAGGTTCCTGATGTCAGTTTGTAGGGTTCCCTTAGGACTTTCAGGGCAGCACAGGTTTGAGGTGGGGGCAGGTTGGGTCTGGGACATATCCTCGTCCGTTCGGATATTTTGCAGGCAGCCGGCCACTCAGGGCCACAGCCCCTGGAGACAAAGACTGGCCCTTTTCCCTGGGAAAGACAAGTGGCCAGCCCAGGTTCCTGATGTCAGTTTGTAGGGTTCCCTTAGGACTTTCAGGGCAGCACAGGTTTGAGGTGGGGGCAGGTTGGGTCTGGGACATATCCTCGTCCGTTCGGATATTTTGCAGGCAGCCGGCCACTCAGGGCCACAGCCCCTGGAGACAAAGACCGGCCCTTTTCCCTGGGAAAGAAAAGTGGCCAGCCCAGGTTCCTGATATCAGTTTGTAGGGTTCCCTTGGGACTGTCAGGGCAGCACAGATTTGAGGTGGGGGCAGGTTGGGTCTGGGACATATCCTCGTCCGTTCGGATATTTTGCAGGCAGCCGGCCACTCAGGGCCACAGCCCCTGGAGACAAAGACCGGCCCTTTTCCCTGGGAAAGAAAAGTGGCCAGCCCAGGTTCCTGATGTCAGTTTGTAGGGTTCCCTTAGGACTTTCAGGGCAGCACAGGTTTGAGGTGGGGGCAGGTTGGGTCTGGGACATATCCTCGTCCGTTCGGATATTTTGCAGGCAGCCGGCCACTCAGGGCCACAGCCCCTGGAGACAAAGACCGGCCCTTTTCCCTGGGAAAGAAAAGTGGCCAGCCCAGGTTCCTGATATCAGTTTGTAGGGTTCCCTTGGGACTGTCAGGGCAGCACAGGTTTGAGGTGGGGGCAGGTTGGGTCTGGGACATATCCTCGTCCATTCGGATATTTTGCAGGCAGCCGGCCACTCAGGGCCACAGCCCCTGGAGACAAAGACCGGCCCTTTTCCCTGGGAAAGAAAAGTGGCCAGCCCAGCTTCCTGATGTCAGTTTGTAGGGTTCCCTTAGGACTTTCAGGGCAGCACAGGTTTGAGGTGGGGGCAGGTTGGGTCTGGGACATATCCTCGTCCGTTCGGATATTTTGCAGGCAGCCGGCCACTCAGGGCCACAGCCCCTGGAGACAAAGACCGGCCCTTTTCCCTGGGAAAGAAAAGTGGCCAGCCCAGGTTCCTGATGTCAGTTTGTAGGGTTCCCTTAGGACTTTCAGGGCAGCACAGGTTTGAGGTGGGGGCAGGTTGGGTCTGGGACATATCCTCGTCCGTTCGGATATTTTGCAGGCAGCCGGCCACTCACGGCCACTCAGGGCCACAGCCCCTGGAGACAAAGACCGGCCCTTTTCCCTGGGAAAGAAAAGTGGCCAGCCCAGGTTCCTGATGTCAGTTTGTAGGGTTCCCTTAGGACTTTCAGGGCAGCACAGGTTTGAGGTGGGGGCAGGTTGGGTCTGGGACATATCCTCGTCCGTTCGGATATTTTGCAGGCAGCCGGCCACTCAGGGCCACAGCCCCTGGAGACAAAGACCGGCCCTTTTCCCTGGGAAAGAAAAGTGGCCAGCCCAGGTTCCTGATGTCAGTTTGTAGGGTTCCCTTAGGACTTTCAGGGCAGCACAGGTTTGAGGTGGGGGCAGGTTGGGTCTGGGACATATCCTCGTCCGTTCGGATATTTTGCAGGCAGCCGGCCACTCAGGGCCACAGCCCCTGGGGACAAAGACCGGCCCTTTTCCCTGGGAAAGAAAAGTGACCAGCCCAGGTTCCTGATGTCAGTTTGTAGGGTTCCCTTAGGACTTTCAGGGCAGCACAGGTTTGAGGTGAGGGCAGGTTGGGTCTGGGACATATCCTCGTCCGTTCGGATATTTTGCAGGCAGCCGGCCACTCAGGGCCACAGCCCCTGGAGACAAAGACCGGCCCTTTTCCCTGGGAAAGAAAAGTGGCCAGCCCAGGTTCCTGATGTCAGTTTGTAGGGTTCCCTTAGGACTTTCAGGGCAGCACAGGTTTGAGGTGGGGGCAGGTTGGGTCTGGGACATATCCTCGTCCGTTCGGATATTTTGCAGGCAGCCGGCCACTCAGGGCCACAGCCCCTGGAGACAAAGACCGGCCCTTTTCCCTGGGAAAGAAAAGTGGCCAGCCCAGGTTCCTGATGTCAGTTTGTAGGGTTCCCTTAGGACTTTCAGGGCAGCACAGGTTTGAGGTGGGGGCAGGTTGGGTCTGGGACATATCCTCGTCCGTTCGGATATTTTGCAGGCAGCCGGCCACTCAGGGCCACTCAGGGCCACAGCCCCTGGAGACAAAGACCGGCCCTTTTCCCTGGGAAAGAAAAGTGGCCAGCCCAGGTTCCTGATGTCAGTTTGTAGGGTTCCCTTAGGACTTTCAGGGCAGCACAGGTTTGAGGTGGGGGCAGGTTGGGTCTGGGACATATCCTCGTCCGTTCGGATATTTTGCAGGCAGCCGGCCACTCAGGGCCACAGCCCCTGGAGACAAAGACCGGCCCTTTTCCCTGGGAAAGAAAAGTGGCCAGCCCAGGTTCCTGATATCAGTTTGTAGGGTTCCCTTGGGACTGTCAGGGCAGCACAGGTTTGAGGTGGGGGCAGGTTGGGTCTGGGACATATCCTCGTCCGTTCGGATATTTTGCAGGCAGCCGGCCACTCAGGGCCACAGCCCCTGGAGACAAAGACCGGCCCTTTTCCCTGGGAAAGAAAAGTGGCCAGCCCAGGTTCCTGATGTCAGTTTGTAGGGTTCCCTTAGGACTTTCAGGGCAGCACAGGTTTGAGGTGGGGGCAGGTTGGGTCTGGGACATATCCTCGTCCGTTCGGATATTTTGCAGGCAGCCGGCCACTCAGGGCCACAGCCCCTGGAGACAAAGACCGGCCCTTTTCCCTGGGAAAGAAAAGTGGCCAGCCCAGGTTCCTGATGTCAGTTTGTAGGGTTCCCTTAGGACTTTCAGGGCAGCACAGGTTTGAGGTGGGGGCAGGTTGGGTCTGGGACATATCCTCGTCCGTTCGGATATTTTGCAGGCAGCCGGCCACTCAGGGCCACAGCCCCTGGAGACAAAGACCGGCCCTTTTCCCTGGGAAAGAAAAGTGGCCAGCCCAGGTTCCTGATATCAGTTTGTAGGGTTCCCTTGGGACTGTCAGGGCAGCACAGGTTTGAGGTGGGGGCAGGTTGGGTCTGGGACATATCCTCGTCCGTTCGGATATTTTGCAGGCAGCCGGCCACTCAGGTCCACAGCCCCTGGAGACAAAGACCGGCCCTTTTCCCTGGGAAAGAAAAGTGGCCAGCCCAGGTTCCTGATGTCAGTTTGTAGGGTTCCCTTAGGACTTTCAGGGCAGCACAGGTTTGAGGTGGGGGCAGGTTGGGTCTGGGACATATCCTCGTCCGTTCGGATATTTTGCAGGCAGCCGGCCACTCAGGGCCACAGCCCCTGGAGACAAAGACCGGCCCTTTTCCCTGGGAAAGAAAAGTGGCCAGTCCAGGTTCCTGATGTCAGTTTGTAGGGTTCCCTTAGGACTTTCAGGGCAGCACAGGTTTGAGGTGGGGGCAGGTTGGGTCTGGGACATATCCTCGTCCGTTCGGATATTTTGCAGGCAGCCGGCCACTCAGGGCCACTCAGGGCCACAGCCCCTGGAGACAAAGACCGGCCCTTTTCCCTGGGAAAGAAAAGTGGCCAGCCCAGGTTCCTGATGTCAGTTTGTAGGGTTCCCTTAGGACTTTCAGGGCAGCACAGGTTTGAGGTGGGGGCAGGTTGGGTCTGGGACATATCCTCGTCCGTTCGGATATTTTGCAGGCAGCCGGCCACTCAGGGCCACAGCCCCTGGAGACAAAGACCGGCCCTTTTCCCTGGGAAAGAAAAGTGGCCAGCCCAGGTTCCTGATATCAGTTTGTAGGGTTCCCTTGGGACTGTCAGGGCAGCACAGGTTTGAGGTGGGGGCAGGTTGGGTCTGGGACATATCCTCGTCCGTTCGGATATTTTGCAGGCAGCCGGCCACTCAGGGCCACAGCCCCTGGAGACAAAGACCGGCCCTTTTCCCTGGGAAAGAAAAGTGGCCAGCCCAGGTTCCTGATGTCAGTTTGTAGGGTTCCCTTGGGACTGTCAGGGCAGCACAGGTTTGAGGTGGGGGCAGGTTGGGTCTGGGACATATCCTCGTCCGTTCGGATATTTTGCAGGCAGCCGGCCACTCAGGGCCACAGCCCCTGGAGACAAAGACCGGCCCTTTTCCCTGGGAAAGAAAAGTGGCCAGCCCAGGTTCCTGATGTCAGTTTGTAGGGTTCCCTTAGGACTTTCAGGGCAGCACAGGTTTGAGGTGGGGGCAGGTTGGGTCTGGGACATATCCTCGTCCGTTCGGATATTTTGCAGGCAGCCGGCCACTCAGGGCCACAGCCCCTGGAGACAAAGACCGGCCCTTTTCCCTGGGAAAGAAAAGTGGCCAGCCCAGGTTCCTGATGTCAGTTTGTAGGGTTCCCTTAGGACTTTCAGGGCAGCACAGGTTTGAGGTGGGGGCAGGTTGGGTCTGGGACATATCCTCGTCCGTTCGGATATTTTGCAGGCAGCCGGCCACTCAGGGCCACAGCCCCTGGAGACAAAGACCGGCCCTTTTCCCTGGGAAAGAAAAGTGGCCAGCCCAGGTTCCTGATATCAGTTTGTAGGGTTCCCTTGGGACTGTCAGGGCAGCACAGGTTTGAGGTGGGGGCAGGTTGGGTCTGGGACATATCCTCGTCCGTTCGGATATTTTGCAGGCAGCCGGCCACTCAGGGCCACAGCCCCTGGAGACAAAGACCGGCCCTTTTCCCTGGGAAAGAAAAGTGGCCAGCCCAGGTTCCTGATGTCAGTTTGTAGGGTTCCCTTAGGACTTTCAGGGCAGCACAGGTTTGAGGTGGGGGCAGGTTGGGTCTGGGACATATCCTCGTCCGTTCGGATATTTTGCAGGCAGCCGGCCACTCAGGGCCACAGCCCCTGGAGACAAAGACCGGCCCTTTTCCCTGGGAAAGAAAAGTGGCCAGCCCAGGTTCCTGATGTCAGTTTGTAGGGTTCCCTTAGGACTTTCAGGGCAGCACAGGTTTGAGGTGGGGGCAGGTTGGGTCTGGGACATATCCTCGTCCGTTCGGATATTTTGCAGGCAGCCGGCCACTCAGGGCCACAGCCCCTGGAGACAAAGACCGGCCCTTTTCCCTGGGAAAGAAAAGTGGCCAGCCCAGGTTCCTGATATCAGTTTGTAGGGTTCCCTTGGGACTGTCAGGGCAGCACAGGTTTGAGGTGGGGGCAGGTTGGGTCTGGGACATATCCTCGTCCATTCGGATATTTTGCAGGCAGCCGGCCACTCAGGTCCACAGCCCCTGGAGACAAAGACCGGCCCTTTTCCCTGGGAAAGAAAAGTGGCCAGCCCAGGTTCCTGATGTCAGTTTGTAGGGTTCCCTTAGGACTTTCAGGGCAGCACAGGTTTGAGGTGGGGGCAGGTTGGGTCTGGGACATATCCTCGTCCGTTCGGATATTTTGCAGGCAGCCGGCCACTCAGGGCCACAGCCCCTGGAGACAAAGACCGGCCCTTTTCCCTGGGAAAGAAAAGTGGCCAGCCCAGGTTCCTGATGTCAGTTTGTAGGGTTCCCTTGGGACTGTCAGGGCAGCACAGGTTTGAGGTGGGGGCAGGTTGGGTCTGGGACATATCCTCGTCCGTTCGGATATTTTGCAGGCAGCCGGCCACTCAGGGCCACAGCCCCTGGAGACAAAGACCGGCCCTTTTCCCTGGGAAAGAAAAGTGGCCAGCCCAGGTTCCTGATGTCAGTTTGTAGGGTTCCCTTAGGACTTTCAGGGCAGCACAGGTTTGAGGTGGGGGCAGGTTGGGTCTGGGACATATCCTCGTCCGTTCGGATATTTTGCAGGCAGCCGGCCACTCAGGGCCACTCAGGGCCACAGCCCCTGGAGACAAAGACCGGCCCTTTTCCCTGGGAAAGAAAAGTGGCCAGCCCAGGTTCCTGATATCAGTTTGTAGGGTTCCCTTAGGACTTTCAGGGCAGCACAGGTTTGAGGTGGGGGCAGGTTGGGTCTGGGACATATCCTCGTCCGTTCGGATATTTTGCAGGCAGCCGGCCACTCAGGGCCACAGCCCCTGGAGACAAAGACCGGCCCTTTTCCCTGGGAAAGAAAAGTGGCCAGCCCAGGTTCCTGATATCAGTTTGTAGGGTTCCCTTGGGACTGTCAGGGCAGCACAGGTTTGAGGTGGGGGCAGGTTGGGTCTGGGACATATCCTCGTCCGTTCGGATATTTTGCAGGCAGCCGGCCACTCAGGGCCACAGCCCCTGGGGACAAAGACTGGCCCTTTTCCCTGGGAAAGAAAAGTGGCCAGCCCAGGTTCCTGATGTCAGTTTGTAGGGTTCCCTTAGGACTTTCAGGGCAGCACAGGTTTGAGGTGGGGGCAGGTTGGGTCTGGGACATATCCTCGTCCGTTCGGATATTTTGCAGGCAGCCGGCCACTCAGGGCCACTCAGGGCCACAGCCCCTGGAGACAAAGACCGGCCCTTTTCCCTGGGAAAGAAAAGTGGCCAGCCCAGGTTCCTGATGTCAGTTTGTAGGGTTCCCTTAGGACTTTCAGGGCAGCACAGGTTTGAGGTGGGGGCAGGTTGGGTCTGGGACATATCCTCGTCCGTTCGGATATTTTGCAGGCAGCCGGCCACTCAGGGCCACAGCCCCTGGAGACAAAGACCGGCCCTTTTCCCTGGGAAAGAAAAGTGGCCAGCCCAGGTTCCTGATATCAGTTTGTAGGGTTCCCTTGGGACTGTCAGGGCAGCACAGGTTTGAGGTGGGGGCAGGTTGGGTCTGGGACATATCCTCGTCCGTTCGGATATTTTGCAGGCAGCCGGCCACTCAGGGCCACAGCCCCTGGAGACAAAGACCGGCCCTTTTCCCTGGGAAAGAAAAGTGGCCAGCCCAGGTTCCTGATATCAGTTTGTAGGGTTCCCTTGGGACTGTCAGGGCAGCACAGGTTTGAGGTGGGGGCAGGTTGGGTCTGGGACATATCCTCGTCCGTTCGGATATTTTGCAGGCAGCCGGCCACTCAGGGCCACAGCCCCTGGAGACAAAGACCGGCCCTTTTCCCTGGGAAAGAAAAGTGGCCAGCCCAGGTTCCTGATGTCAGTTTGTAGGGTTCCCTTAGGACTTTCAGGGCAGCACAGGTTTGAGGTGGGGGCAGGTTGGGTCTGGGACATATCCTCGTCCGTTCGGATATTTTGCAGGCAGCCGGCCACTCAGGGCCACAGCCCCTGGAGACAAAGACCGGCCCTTTTCCCTGGGAAAGAAAAGTGGCCAGCCCAGGTTCCTGATGTCAGTTTGTAGGGTTCCCTTAGGACTTTCAGGGCAGCACAGGTTTGAGGTGGGGGCAGGTTGGGTCTGGGACATATCCTCGTCCGTTCGGATATTTTGCAGGCAGCCGGCCACTCAGGGCCACAGCCCCTGGAGACAAAGACCGGCCCTTTTCCCTGGGAAAGAAAAGTGGCCAGCCCAGGTTCCTGATATCAGTTTGTAGGGTTCCCTTGGGACTTTCAGGGCAGCACAGGTTTGAGGTGGGGGCAGGTTGGGTCTGGGACATATCCTCGTCCGTTCGGATATTTTGCAGGCAGCCGGCCACTCAGGGCCACAGCCCCTGGAGACAAAGACCGGCCCTTTTCCCTGGGAAAGAAAAGTGGCCAGCCCAGGTTCCTGATGTCAGTTTGTAGGGTTCCCTTAGGACTTTCAGGGCAGCACAGGTTTGAGGTGGGGGCAGGTTGGGTCTGGGACATATCCTCGTCCGTTCGGATATTTTGCAGGCAGCCGGCCACTCAGGGCCACAGCCCCTGGAGACAAAGACCGGCCCTTTTCCCTGGGAAAGAAAAGTGGCCAGCCCAGGTTCCTGATGTCAGTTTGTAGGGTTCCCTTAGGACTTTCAGGGCAGCACAGGTTTGAGGTGGGGGCAGGTTGGGTCTGGGACATATCCTCGTCCGTTCGGATATTTTGCAGGCAGCCGGCCACTCAGGGCCACAGCCCCTGGAGACAAAGACCGGCCCTTTTCCCTGGGAAAGAAAAGTGGCCAGCCCAGGTTCCTGATATCAGTTTGTAGGGTTCCCTTGGGACTGTCAGGGCAGCACAGGTTTGAGGTGGGGGCAGGTTGGGTCTGGGACATATCCTCGTCCATTCGGATATTTTGCAGGCAGCCGGCCACTCAGGGCCACAGCCCCTGGAGACAAAGACCGGCCCTTTTCCCTGGGAAAGAAAAGTGGCCAGCCCAGGTTCCTGATGTCAGTTTGTAGGGTTCCCTTAGGACTTTCAGGGCAGCACAGGTTTGAGGTGGGGGCAGGTTGGGTCTGGGACATATCCTCGTCCGTTCGGATATTTTGCAGGCAGCCGGCCACTCAGGGCCACAGCCCCTGGAGACAAAGACCGGCCCTTTTCCCTGGGAAAGAAAAGTGGCCAGCCCAGGTTCCTGATGTCAGTTTGTAGGGTTCCCTTGGGACTGTCAGGGCAGCACAGGTTTGAGGTGGGGGCAGGTTGGGTCTGGGACATATCCTCGTCCGTTCGGATATTTTGCAGGCAGCCGGCCACTCAGGGCCACAGCCCCTGGAGACAAAGACCGGCCCTTTTCCCTGGGAAAGAAAAGTGGCCAGCCCAGGTTCCTGATGTCAGTTTGTAGGGTTCCCTTAGGACTTTCAGGGCAGCACAGGTTTGAGGTGGGGGCAGGTTGGGTCTGGGACATATCCTCGTCCGTTCGGATATTTTGCAGGCAGCCGGCCACTCAGGGCCACTCAGGGCCACAGCCCCTGGAGACAAAGACCGGCCCTTTTCCCTGGGAAAGAAAAGTGGCCAGCCCAGGTTCCTGATGTCAGTTTGTAGGGTTCCCTTAGGACTTTCAGGGCAGCACAGGTTTGAGGTGGGGGCAGGTTGGGTCTGGGACATATCCTCGTCCGTTCGGATATTTTGCAGGCAGCCGGCCACTCAGGGCCACAGCCCCTGGAGACAAAGACCGGCCCTTTTCCCTGGGAAAGAAAAGTGGCCAGCCCAGGTTCCTGATGTCAGTTTGTAGGGTTCCCTTAGGACTTTCAGGGCAGCACAGGTTTGAGGTGGGGGCAGGTTGGGTCTGGGACATATCCTCGTCCGTTCGGATATTTTGCAGGCAGCCGGCCACTCAGGGCCACTCAGGGCCACAGCCCCTGGAGACAAAGACCGGCCCTTTTCCCTGGGAAAGAAAAGTGGCCAGCCCAGGTTCCTGATGTCAGTTTGTAGGGTTCCCTTAGGACTTTCAGGGCAGCACAGGTTTGAGGTGGGGGCAGGTTGGGTCTGGGACATATCCTCGTCCGTTCGGATATTTTGCAGGCAGCCGGCCACTCAGGGCCACAGCCCCTGGAGACAAAGACCGGCCCTTTTCCCTGGGAAAGAAAAGTGGCCAGCCCAGGTTCCTGATGTCAGTTTGTAGGGTTCCCTTGGGACTTTCAGGGCAGCACAGGTTTGAGGTGGGGGCAGGTTGGGTCTGGGACATATCCTCGTCCGTTCGGATATTTTGCAGGCAGCCGGCCACTCAGGGCCACTCAGGGCCACAGCCCCTGGAGACAAAGACCGGCCCTTTTCCCTGGGAAAGAAAAGTGGCCAGCCCAGGTTCCTGATGTCAATTTGTAGGGTTCCCTTAGGACTTTCAGGGCAGCACAGGTTTGAGGTGGGGGCAGGTTGGGTCTGGGACATATCCTCGTCCGTTCGGATATTTTGCAGGCAGCCGGCCACTCAGGGCCACAGCCCCTGGAGACAAAGACCGGCCCTTTTCCCTGGGAAAGAAAAGTGGCCAGCCCAGGTTCCTGATGTCAGTTTGTAGGGTTCCCTTAGGACTTTCAGGGCAGCACAGGTTTGAGGTGGGGGCAGGTTGGGTCTGGGACATATCCTCGTCCGTTCGGATATTTTGCAGGCAGCCGGCCACTCAGGGCCACTCAGGGCCACAGCCCCTGGAGACAAAGACCGGCTCTTTTCCCTGGGAAAGAAAAGTGGCCAGCCCAGGTTCCTGATGTCAGTTTGTAGGGTTCCCTTAGGACTTTCAGGGCAGCACAGGTTTGAGGTGGGGGCAGGTTGGGTCTGGGACATATCCTCGTCCGTTCGGATATTTTGCAGGCAGCCGGCCACTCAGGGCCACAGCCCCTGGGGACAAAGACCGGCCCTTTTCCCTGGGAAAGAAAAGTGACCAGCCCAGGTTCCTGATGTCAGTTTGTAGGGTTCCCTTAGGACTTTCAGGGCAGCACAGGTTTGAGGTGAGGGCAGGTTGGGTCTGGGACATATCCTCGTCCGTTCGGATATTTTGCAGGCAGCCGGCCACTCAGGGCCACAGCCCCTGGAGACAAAGACCGGCCCTTTTCCCTGGGAAAGAAAAGTGGCCAGCCCAGCTTCCTGATGTCAGTTTGTAGGGTTCCCTTAGGACTTTCAGGGCAGCACAGGTTTGAGGTGGGGGCAGGTTGGGTCTGGGACATATCCTCGTCCGTTCGGATATTTTGCAGGCAGCCGGCCACTCAGGGCCACAGCCCCTGGAGACAAAGACCGGCCCTTTTCCCTGGGAAAGAAAAGTGGCCAGCCCAGGTTCCTGATGTCAGTTTGTAGGGTTCCCTTAGGACTTTCAGGGCAGCACAGGTTTGAGGTGGGGGCAGGTTGGGTCTGGGACATATCCTCGTCCGTTCGGATATTTTGCAGGCAGCCGGCCACTCACGGCCACTCAGGGCCACAGCCCCTGGAGACAAAGACCGGCCCTTTTCCCTGGGAAAGAAAAGTGGCCAGCCCAGGTTCCTGATGTCAGTTTGTAGGGTTCCCTTAGGACTTTCAGGGCAGCACAGGTTTGAGGTGGGGGCAGGTTGGGTCTGGGACATATCCTCGTCCGTTCGGATATTTTGCAGGCAGCCGGCCACTCAGGGCCACAGCCCCTGGAGACAAAGACCGGCCCTTTTCCCTGGGAAAGAAAAGTGGCCAGCCCAGGTTCCTGATATCAGTTTGTAGGGTTCCCTTGGGACTGTCAGGGCAGCACAGGTTTGAGGTGGGGGCAGGTTGGGTCTGGGACATATCCTCGTCCGTTCGGATATTTTGCAGGCAGCCGGCCACTCAGGGCCACAGCCCCTGGAGACAAAGACCGGCCCTTTTCCCTGGGAAAGAAAAGTGGCCAGCCCAGGTTCCTGATGTCAATTTGTAGGGTTCCCTTAGGACTTTCAGGGCAGCACAGGTTTGAGGTGGGGGCAGGTTGGGTCTGGGACATATCCTCGTCCGTTCGGATATTTTGCAGGCAGCCGGCCACTCAGGGCCACAGCCCCTGGAGACAAAGACCGGCCCTTTTCCCTGGGAAAGAAAAGTGGCCAGCCCAGGTTCCTGATGTCAGTTTGTAGGGTTCCCTTAGGACTTTCAGGGCAGCACAGGTTTGAGGTGGGGGCAGGTTGGGTCTGGGACATATCCTCGTCCGTTCGGATATTTTGCAGGCAGCCGGCCACTCAGGGCCACAGCCCCTGGAGACAAAGACCGGCCCTTTTCCCTGGGAAAGAAAAGTGGCCAGCCCAGGTTCCTGATATCAGTTTGTAGGGTTCCCTTGGGACTGTCAGGGCAGCACAGGTTTGAGGTGGGGGCAGGTTGGGTCTGGGACATATCCTCGTCCATTCGGATATTTTGCAGGCAGCCGGCCACTCAGGGCCACAGCCCCTGGAGACAAAGACCGGCCCTTTTCCCTGGGAAAGAAAAGTGGCCAGCCCAGCTTCCTGATGTCAGTTTGTAGGGTTCCCTTAGGACTTTCAGGGCAGCACAGGTTTGAGGTGGGGGCAGGTTGGGTCTGGGACATATCCTCGTCCGTTCGGATATTTTGCAGGCAGCCGGCCACTCAGGGCCACAGCCCCTGGAGACAAAGACCGGCCCTTTTCCCTGGGAAAGAAAAGTGGCCAGCCCAGCTTCCTGATGTCAGTTTGTAGGGTTCCCTTAGGACTTTCAGGGCAGCACAGGTTTGAGGTGGGGGCAGGTTGGGTCTGGGACATATCCTCGTCCGTTCGGATATTTTGCAGGCAGCCGGCCACTCAGGGCCACAGCCCCTGGAGACAAAGACCGGCCCTTTTCCCTGGGAAAGAAAAGTGGCCAGCCCAGGTTCCTGATGTCAGTTTGTAGGGTTCCCTTAGGACTTTCAGGGCAGCACAGGTTTGAGGTGGGGGCAGGTTGGGTCTGGGACATATCCTCGTCCGTTCGGATATTTTGCAGGCAGCCGGCCACTCAGGGCCACAGCCCCTGGAGACAAAGACCGGCCCTTTTCCCTGGGAAAGAAAAGTGGCCAGCCCAGGTTCCTGATGTCAGTTTGTAGGGTTCCCTTAGGACTTTCAGGGCAGCACAGGTTTGAGGTGGGGGCAGGTTGGGTCTGGGACATATCCTCGTCCGTTCGGATATTTTGCAGGCAGCCGGCCACTCAGGGCCACTCAGGGCCACAGCCCCTGGAGACAAAGACCGGCTCTTTTCCCTGGGAAAGAAAAGTGGCCAGCCCAGGTTCCTGATGTCAGTTTGTAGGGTTCCCTTAGGACTTTCAGGGCAGCACAGGTTTGAGGTGGGGGCAGGTTGGGTCTGGGACATATCCTCGTCCGTTCGGATATTTTGCAGGCAGCCGGCCACTCAGGGCCACAGCCCCTGGGGACAAAGACCGGCCCTTTTCCCTGGGAAAGAAAAGTGACCAGCCCAGGTTCCTGATGTCAGTTTGTAGGGTTCCCTTAGGACTTTCAGGGCAGCACAGGTTTGAGGTGAGGGCAGGTTGGGTCTGGGACATATCCTCGTCCGTTCGGATATTTTGCAGGCAGCCGGCCACTCAGGGCCACAGCCCCTGGAGACAAAGACCGGCCCTTTTCCCTGGGAAAGAAAAGTGGCCAGCCCAGGTTCCTGATGTCAGTTTGTAGGGTTCCCTTAGGACTTTCAGGGCAGCACAGGTTTGAGGTGGGGGCAGGTTGGGTCTGGGACATATCCTCGTCCGTTCGGATATTTTGCAGGCAGCCGGCCACTCAGGGCCACAGCCCCTGGAGACAAAGACCGGCCCTTTTCCCTGGGAAAGAAAAGTGGCCAGCCCAGGTTCCTGATGTCAGTTTGTAGGGTTCCCTTAGGACTTTCAGGGCAGCACAGGTTTGAGGTGGGGGCAGGTTGGGTCTGGGACATATCCTCGTCCGTTCGGATATTTTGCAGGCAGCCGGCCACTCACGGCCACTCAGGGCCACAGCCCCTGGAGACAAAGACCGTCCCTTTTCCCTGGGAAAGAAAAGTGGCCAGCCCAGGTTCCTGATGTCAGTTTGTAGGGTTCCCTTAGGACTTTCAGGGCAGCACAGGTTTGAGGTGGGGGCAGGTTGGGTCTGGGACATATCCTCGTCCGTTCGGATATTTTGCAGGCAGCCGGCCACTCAGGGCCACAGCCCCTGGAGACAAAGACCGGCCCTTTTCCCTGGGAAAGAAAAGTGGCCAGCCCAGGTTCCTGATGTCAGTTTGTAGGGTTCCCTTAGGACTTTCAGGGCAGCACAGGTTTGAGGTGGGGGCAGGTTGGGTCTGGGACATATCCTCGTCCGTTCGGATATTTTGCAGGCAGCCGGCCACTCAGGGCCACAGCCCCTGGAGACAAAGACCGGCCCTTTTCCCTGGGAAAGAAAAGTGGCCAGCCCAGGTTCCTGATGTCAGTTTGTAGGGTTCCCTTAGGACTTTCAGGGCAGCACAGGTTTGAGGTGGGGGCAGGTTGGGTCTGGGACATATCCTCGTCCGTTCGGATATTTTGCAGGCAGCCGGCCACTCAGGGCCACAGCCCCTGGAGACAAAGACCGGCCCTTTTCCCTGGGAAAGAAAAGTGGCCAGCCCAGGTTCCTGATATCAGTTTGTAGGGTTCCCTTGGGACTGTCAGGGCAGCACAGGTTTGAGGTGGGGGCAGGTTGGGTCTGGGACATATCCTCGTCCATTCGGATATTTTGCAGGCAGCCGGCCACTCAGGGCCACAGCCCCTGGAGACAAAGACCGGCCCTTTTCCCTGGGAAAGAAAAGTGGCCAGCCCAGCTTCCTGATGTCAGTTTGTAGGGTTCCCTTAGGACTTTCAGGGCAGCACAGGTTTGAGGTGGGGGCAGGTTGGGTCTGGGACATATCCTCGTCCGTTCGGATATTTTGCAGGCAGCCGGCCACTCAGGGCCACAGCCCCTGGGGACAATGACGGGCCCTTTTCCCTGGGAAAGAAAAGTGGCCAGCCCAGGTTCCTGATGTCAGTTTGTAGGGTTCCCTTGGGACTGTCAGGGCAGCACAGGTTTGAGGTGGGGGCAGGTTGGGTCTGGGACATATCCTCTTCCGTTCGGATATTTTGCAGGCAGCCGGCCACTCAGGGCCACAGCCCCTGGAGACAAAGACCGGCCCTTTTCCCTGGGAAAGAAAAGTGTCCAGCCCAGGTTCCTGATATCAGTTTGTAGGGTTCCCTTGGGACTGTCAGGGCAGCACAGGTTTGAGGTGGGGGCAGGTTGGTTCTGGGACATATCCTCGTCCGTTCGGATATTTTGCAGGCAGCCGGCCACTCAGGGCCACAGCCCCTGGAGACAAAGACCGGCCCTTTTCCCTGGGAAAGAAAAGTGGCCAGCCCAGGTTCCTGATGTCAGTTTGTAGGGTTCCCTTAGGACTTTCAGGGCAGCACAGGTTTGAGGTGGGGGCAGGTTGGGTCTGGGACATATCCTCGTCCGTTCGGATATTTTGCAGGCAGCCGGCCACTCAGGGCCACAGCCCCTGGAGACAAAGACCGGCCCTTTTCCCTGGGAAAGAAAAGTGGCCAGCCCAGGTTCCTGATGTCAGTTTGTAGGGTTCCCTTAGGACTTTCAGGGCAGCACAGGTTTGAGGTGGGGGCAGGTTGGGTCTGGGACATATCCTCGTCCGTTCGGATATTTTGCAGGCAGCCGGCCACTCAGGGCCACAGCCCCTGGAGACAAAGACCGGCCCTTTTCCCTGGGAAAGAAAAGTGGCCAGCCCAGGTTCCTGATGTCAGTTTGTAGGGTTCCCTTAGGACTGTCAGGGCAGCACAGGTTTGAGGTGGGGGCAGGTTGGGTCTGGGACATATCCTCGTCCGTTCGGATATTTTGCAGGCAGCCGGCCACTCAGGGCCACTCAGGGCCACAGCCCCTGGAGACAAAGACCAGCTCTTTTCCCTGGGAAAGAAAAGTGGCCAGCCCAGGTTCCTGATGTCTGTAGGGTTCCCTTAGGACTTTCAGGGCAGCACAGGTTTGAGGTGGGGGCAGGTTGGGTCTGGGACATATCCTCGTCCGTTCGGATATTTTGCAGGCAGCCGGCCACTCAGGGCCACAGCCCCTGGGGACAATGACCAGCCCTTTTCCCTGGGAAAGAAAAGTGACCAGCCCAGGTTCCTGATGTCAGTTTGTAGGGTTCCCTTAGGACTTTCAGGGCAGCACAGGTTTGAGGTGAGGGCAGGTTGGGTCTGGGACATATCCTCGTCCGTTCGGATATTTTGCAGGCAGCCGGCCACTCAGGGCCACAGCCCCTGGAGACGAAGACCGTCCCTTTTCCCTGGGAAAGAAAAGTGGCCAGCCCAGGTTCCTGATGTCAGTTTGTAAGGTTCCCTTAGGACTTTCAGGGCAGCACAGGTTTGAGGTGGGGGCAGGTTGGGTCTGGGACATATCCTCGTCCGTTCGGATATTTTGCAGGCAGCCGGCCACTCAGGGCCACAGCCCCTGGAGACAAAGACCGGCCCTTTTCCCTGGGAAAGAAAAGTGGCCAGCCCAGGTTCCTGATGTCAGTTTGTAGGGTTCCCTTAGGACTTTCAGGGCAGCACAGGTTTGAGGTGGGGGCAGGTTGGGTCTGGGACATATCCTCGTCCGTTCGGATATTTTGCAGGCAGCCGGCCACTCACGGCCACTCAGGGCCACAGCCCCTGGAGACAAAGACCGGCCCTTTTCCCTGGGAAAGAAAAGTGGCCAGCCCAGGTTCCTGATGTCAGTTTGTAGGGTTCCCTTAGGACTTTCAGGGCAGCACAGGTTTGAGGTGGGGGCAGGTTGGGTCTGGGACATATCCTCGTCCGTTCGGATATTTTGCAGGCAGCCGGCCACTCAGGGCCACAGCCCCTGGAGACAAAGACCGGCCCTTTTCCCTGGGAAAGAAAAGTGGCCAGCCCAGGTTCCTGATGTCAGTTTGTAGGGTTCCCTTAGGACTTTCAGGGCAGCACAGGTTTGAGGTGGGGGCAGGTTGGGTCTGGGACATATCCTCGTCCGTTCGGATATTTTGCAGGCAGCCGGCCACTCAGGGCCACAGCCCCTGGAGACAAAGACCGGCCCTTTTCCCTGGGAAAGAAAAGTGGCCAGCCCAGGTTCCTGATGTCAGTTTGTAGGGTTCCCTTAGGACTTTCAGGGCAGCACAGGTTTGAGGTGGGGGCAGGTTGGGTCTGGGACATATCCTCGTCCGTTCGGATATTTTGCAGGCAGCCGGCCACTCAGGGCCACTCAGGGCCACAGCCCCTGGAGACAAAGACCGGCCCTATTCCCTGGGAAAGAAAAGTGGCCAGCCCAGGTTCCTGATGTCAGTTTGTAGGGTTCCCTTAGGACTTTCAGGGCAGCACAGGTTTGAGGTGGGGGCAGGTTGGGTCTGGGACATATCCTCGTCCGTTCGGATATTTTGCAGGCAGCCGGCCACTCAGGGCCAATGCCCCTGGGGACAATGACGGGCCCTATTCCCTGGGAAAGAAAAGTGGCCAGCCCAGGTTCCTGATGTCAGTTTGTAGGGTTCCCTTAGGACTTTCAGGGCAGCACAGGTTTGAGGTGGGGGCAGGTTGGGTCTGGGACATATCCTCGTCCGTTTGGATATTTTGCAGGCAGCCGGCCACTCAGGGCCACAGCCCCTGGAGACAATGACCAGCCCTTTTCCCTGGGAAAGAAAAGTGACCAGCCCAGGTTCCTGATGTCAGTTTGTAGGGTTCCCTTAGGACTTTCAGGGCAGCACAGGTTTGAGGTGAGGGCAGGTTGGGTCTGGGACATATCCTCATCCGTTCGGATATTTTGCAGGCAGCCGGCCACTCAGGGCCACTCAGGGCCACAGCCCCTGGAGACAAAGACCGGCCCTTTTCCCTGGGAAAGAAAAGTGGCCAGCCCAGGTTCCTGATGTCAGTTTGTAGGGTTCCCTTAGGACTTTCAGGGCAGCACAGGTTTGAGGTGGGGGCAGGTTGGGTCTGGGACATATCCTCGTCCGTTCGGATATTTTGCAGGCAGCCGGCCACTCAGGGCCACTCAGGGCCACAGCCCCTGGAGACAAAGACCGGCTCTTTTCCCTGGGAAAGAAAAGTGGCCAGCCCAGGTTCCTGATGTCAGTTTGTAGGGTTCCCTTAGGACTTTCAGGGCAGCACAGGTTTGAGGTGGGGGCAGGTTGGGTCTGGGACATATCCTCGTCCGTTCGGATATTTTGCAGGCAGCCGGCCACTCGGGGCCACAGCCCCTGGAGACAAAGACCGGCCCTTTTCCCTGGGAAAGAAAAGTGGCCAGCCCAGGTTCCTGATGTCAGTTTGTAGGGTTCCCTTAGGACTTTCAGGGCAGCACAGGTTTGAGGTGGGGGCAGGTTGGGTCTGGGACATATCCTCGTCCGTTCGGATATTTTGCAGGCAGCCGGCCACTCAGGGCCACAGCCCCTGGAGACAAAGACCGGCCCTTTTCCCTGGGAAAGAAAAGTGGCCAGCCCAGGTTCCTGATGTCAGTTTGTAGGGTTCCCTTAGGACTTTCAGGGCAGCACAGGTTTGAGGTGGGGGCAGGTTGGGTCTGGGACATATCCTCGTCCGTTCGGATATTTTGCAGGCAGCCGGCCTCTCAGGGCCACTCAGGGCCACAGCCCCTGGAGACAAAGACCGGCCCTTTTCCCTGGGAAAGAAAAGTGGCCAGCCCAGGTTCCTGATGTCAGTTTGTAGGGTTCCCTTAGGACTTTCAGGGCAGCACAGGTTTGAGGTGGGGGCAGGTTGGGTCTGGGACATATCCTCGTCCGTTCGGATATTTTGCAGGCAGCCGGCCACTCAGGGCCAATGCCCCTGGGGACAATGACGGGCCCTATTCCCTGGGAAAGAAAAGTGGCCAGCCCAGGTTCCTGATGTCAGTTTGTAGGGTTCCCTTAGGACTTTCAGGGCAGCACAGGTTTGAGGTGGGGGCAGGTTGGGTCTGGGACATATCCTCGTCCGTTTGGATATTTTGCAGGCAGCCGGCCACTCAGGGCCACAGCCCCTGGAGACAATGACCAGCCCTTTTCCCTGGGAAAGAAAAGTGACCAGCCCAGGTTCCTGATGTCAGTTTGTAGGGTTCCCTTAGGACTTTCAGGGCAGCACAGGTTTGAGGTGAGGGCAGGTTGGGTCTGGGACATATCCTCATCCGTTCGGATATTTTGCAGGCAGCCGGCCACTCAGGGCCACTCAGGGCCACAGCCCCTGGAGACAAAGACCGGCCCTTTTCCCTGGGAAAGAAAAGTGGCCAGCCCAGGTTCCTGATGTCAGTTTGTAGGGTTCCCTTAGGACTTTCAGGGCAGCACAGGTTTGAGGTGGGGGCAGGTTGGGTCTGGGACATATCCTCGTCCGTTCGGATATTTTGCAGGCAGCCGGCCACTCAGGGCCACTCAGGGCCACAGCCCCTGGAGACAAAGACCGGCCCTTTTCCCTGGGAAAGAAAAGTGGCCAGCCCAGGTTCCTGATGTCAGTTTGTAGGGTTCCCTTAGGACTTTCAGGGCAGCACAGGTTTGAGGTGGGGGCAGGTTGGGTCTGGGACATATCCTCGTCCGTTCGGATATTTTGCAGGCAGCCGGCCACTCAGGGCCACAGCCCCTGGAGACAAAGACCGGCCCTTTTCCCTGGGAAAGAAAAGTGGCCAGCCCAGGTTCCTGATGTCAGTTTGTAGGGTTCCCTTAGGACTTTCAGGGCAGCACAGGTTTGAGGTGGGGGCAGGTTGGGTCTGGGACATATCCTCGTCCGTTCGGATATTTTGCAGGCAGCCGGCCACTCAGGGCCACTCAGGGCCACAGCCCCTGGAGACAAAGACCGGCTCTTTTCCCTGGGAAAGAAAAGTGGCCAGCCCAGGTTCCTGATGTCAGTTTGTAGGGTTCCCTTAGGACTTTCAGGGCAGCACAGGTTTGAGGTGGGGGCAGGTTGGGTCTGGGACATATCCTCGTCCGTTCGGATATTTTGCAGGCAGCCGGCCACTCAGGGCCACAGCCCCTGGGGACAAAGACCGGCCCTTTTCCCTGGGAAAGAAAAGTGACCAGCCCAGGTTCCTGATGTCAGTTTGTAGGGTTCCCTTAGGACTTTCAGGGCAGCACAGGTTTGAGGTGGGGGCAGGTTGGGTCTGGGACATATCCTCGTCCGTTCGGCTATTTTGCAGGCAGCCGGCCACTCAGGGCCACAGCCCCTGGAGACAAAGACCGGCCCTTTTCCCTGGGAAAGAAAAGTGGCCAGCCCAGGTTCCTGATGTCAGTTTGTAGGGTTCCCTTAGGACTTTCAGGGCAGCACAGGTTTGAGGTGGGGGCAGGTTGGGTCTGGGACATATCCTCGTCCGTTCGGATATTTTGCAGGCAGCCGGCCACTCAGGGCCACAGCCCCTGGAGACAAAGACCGGCCCTTTTCCCTGGGAAAGAAAAGTGGCCAGCCCAGGTTCCTGATGTCAGTTTGTAGGGTTCCCTTAGGACTTTCAGGGCAGCACAGGTTTGAGGTGGGGGCAGGTTGGGTCTGGGACATATCCTCGTCCGTTCGGATATTTTGCAGGCAGCCGGCCACTCACGGCCACTCAGGGCCACAGCCCCTGGAGACAAAGACCGTCCCTTTTCCCTGGGAAAGAAAAGTGGCCAGCCCAGGTTCCTGATGTCAGTTTGTAGGGTTCCCTTAGGACTTTCAGGGCAGCACAGGTTTGAGGTGGGGGCAGGTTGGGTCTGGGACATATCCTCGTCCGTTCGGATATTTTGCAGGCAGCCGGCCACTCAGGGCCACAGCCCCTGGAGACAAAGACCGGCCCTTTTCCCTGGGAAAGAAAAGTGGCCAGCCCAGGTTCCTGATGTCAGTTTGTAGGGTTCCCTTAGGACTTTCAGGGCAGCACAGGTTTGAGGTGGGGGCAGGTTGGGTCTGGGACATATCCTCGTCCGTTCGGATATTTTGCAGGCAGCCGGCCACTCAGGGCCACAGCCCCTGGAGACAAAGACCGGCCCTTTTCCCTGGGAAAGAAAAGTGGCCAGCCCAGGTTCCTGATGTCAGTTTGTAGGGTTCCCTTGGGACTGTCAGGGCAGCACAGGTTTGAGGTGGGGGCAGGTTGGGTCTGGGACATATCCTCGTCCATTCGGATATTTTGCAGGCAGCCGGCCACTCAGGGCCACAGCCCCTGGAGACAAAGACCGGCCCTTTTCCCTGGGAAAGAAAAGTGGCCAGCCCAGGTTCCTGATGTCAGTTTGTAGGGTTCCCTTAGGACTTTCAGGGCAGCACAGGTTTGAGGTGGGGGCAGGTTGGGTCTGGGACATATCCTCGTCCGTTCGGATATTTTGCAGGCAGCCGGCCACTCAGGGCCACAGCCCCTGGAGACAAAGACCGGCCCTTTTCCCTGGGAAAGAAAAGTGGCCAGCCCAGGTTCCTGATGTCAGTTTGTAGGGTTCCCTTAGGACTTTCAGGGCAGCACAGGTTTGAGGTGGGGGCAGGTTGGGTCTGGGACATATCCTCGTCCGTTCGGATATTTTGCAGGCAGCCGGCCACTCAGGGCCACAGCCCCTGGAGACAAAGACCGGCCCTTTTCCCTGGGAAAGAAAAGTGGCCAGCCCAGGTTCCTGATGTCAGTTTGTAGGGTTCCCTTAGGACTTTCAGGGCAGCACAGGTTTGAGGTGGGGGCAGGTTGGGTCTGGGACATATCCTCGTCCGTTCGGATATTTTGCAGGCAGCCGGCCACTCAGGGCCACTCAGGGCCACAGCCCCTGGAGACAAAGACCGGCCCTTTTCCCTGGGAAAGAAAAGTGGCCAGCCCAGGTTCCTGATGTCAGTTTGTAGGGTTCCCTTAGGACTTTCAGGGCAGCACAGGTTTGAGGTGGGGGCAGGTTGGGTCTGGGACATATCCTCGTCCGTTCGGATATTTTGCAGGCAGCCGGCCACTCACGGCCACTCAGGGCCACAGCCCCTGGAGACAAAGACCGGCCCTTTTCCCTGGGAAAGAAAAGTGGCCAGCCCAGGTTCCTGATGTCAGTTTGTAGGGTTCCCTTAGGACTTTCAGGGCAGCACAGGTTTGAGGTGGGGGCAGGTTGGGTCTGGGACATATCCTCGTCCGTTCGGATATTTTGCAGGCAGCCGGCCACTCAGGGCCACAGCCCCTGGAGACAAAGACCGGCCCTTTTCCCTGGGAAAGAAAAGTGGCCAGCCCAGGTTCCTGATGTCAGTTTGTAGGGTTCCCTTAGGACTTTCAGGGCAGCACAGGTTTGAGGTGGGGGCAGGTTGGGTCTGGGACATATCCTCGTCCGTTCGGATATTTTGCAGGCAGCCGGCCACTCAGGGCCACAGCCCCTGGGGACAATGACGGGCCCTTTTCCCTGGGAAAGAAAAGTGGCCAGCCCAGGTTCCTGATGTCAGTTTGTAGGGTTCCCTTGGGACTGTCAGGGCAGCACAGGTTTGAGGTGGGGGCAGGTTGGGTCTGGGACATATCCTCTTCCGTTCGGATATTTTGCAGGCAGCCGGCCACTCAGGGCCACAGCCCCTGGAGACAAAGACCGGCCCTTTTCCCTGGGAAAGAAAAGTGTCCAGCCCAGGTTCCTGATATCAGTTTGTAGGGTTCCCTTGGGACTGTCAGGGCAGCACAGGTTTGAGGTGGGGGCAGGTTGGTTCTGGGACATATCCTCGTCCGTTCGGATATTTTGCAGGCAGCCGGCCACTCAGGGCCACAGCCCCTGGAGACAAAGACCGGCCCTTTTCCCTGGGAAAGAAAAGTGGCCAGCCCAGGTTCCTGATGTCAGTTTGTAGGGTTCCCTTAGGACTTTCAGGGCAGCACAGGTTTGAGGTGGGGGCAGGTTGGGTCTGGGACATATCCTCGTCCGTTCGGATATTTTGCAGGCAGCCGGCCACTCACGGCCACTCAGGGCCACAGCCCCTGGAGACAAAGACCGGCCCTTTTCCCTGGGAAAGAAAAGTGGCCAGCCCAGGTTCCTGATGTCAGTTTGTAGGGTTCCCTTAGGACTTTCAGGGCAGCACAGGTTTGAGGTGGGGGCAGGTTGGGTCTGGGACATATCCTCGTCCGTTCGGATATTTTGCAGGCAGCCGGCCACTCAGGGCCACAGCCCCTGGAGACAAACACCGGCCCTTTTCCCTGGGAAAGAAAAGTGGCCAGCCCAGGTTCCTGATGTCAGTTTGTAGGGTTCCCTTAGGACTTTCAGGGCAGCACAGGTTTGAGGTGGGGGCAGGTTGGGTCTGGGACATATCCTCGTCCGTTCGGATATTTTGCAGGCAGCCGGCCACTCAGGGCCACTCAGGGCCACAGCCCCTGGAGACAAAGACCGGCTCTTTTCCCTGGGAAAGAAAAGTGGCCAGCCCAGGTTCCTGATGTCTGTAGGGTTCCCTTAGGACTTTCAGGGCAGCACAGGTTTGAGGTGGGGGCAGGTTGGGTCTGGGACATATCCTCGTCCGTTCGGATATTTTGCAGGCAGCCGGCCACTCAGGGCCACAGCCCCTGGGGACAATGACCAGCCCTTTTCCCTGGGAAAGAAAAGTGACCAGCCCAGGTTCCTGATGTCAGTTTGTAGGGTTCCCTTAGGACTTTCAGGGCAGCACAGGTTTGAGGTGAGGGCAGGTTCGGTCTGGGACATATCCTCGTCCGTTCGGATATTTTGCAGGCAGCCGGCCACTCAGGGCCACAGCCCCTGGAGACAAAGACCGGCCCTTTTCCCTGGGAAAGAAAAGTGGCCAGCCCAGGTTCCTGATGTCAGTTTGTAGGGTTCCCTTAGGACTTTCAGGGCAGCACAGGTTTGAGGTGGGGGCAGGTTGGGTCTGGGACATATCCTCGTCCGTTCGGATATTTTGCAGGCAGCCGGCCACTCAGGGCCACAGCCCCTGGAGACAAAGACCGGCCCTTTTCCCTGGGAAAGAAAAGTGGCCAGCCCAGGTTCCTGATGTCAGTTTGTAGGGTTCCCTTAGGACTTTCAGGGCAGCACAGGTTTGAGGTGGGGGCAGGTTGGGTCTGGGACATATCCTCGTCCGTTCGGATATTTTGCAGGCAGCCGGCCACTCACGGCCACTCAGGGCCACAGCCCCTGGAGACAAAGACCGGCCCTTTTCCCTGGGAAAGAAAAGTGGCCAGCCCAGGTTCCTGATGTCAGTTTGTAGGGTTCCCTTAGGACTTTCAGGGCAGCACAGGTTTGAGGTGGGGGCAGGTTGGGTCTGGGACATATCCTCGTCCGTTCGGATATTTTGCAGGCAGCCGGCCACTCAGGGCCACAGCCCCTGGAGACAAAGACCGGCCCTTTTCCCTGGGAAAGAAAAGTGGCCAGCCCAGGTTCCTGATGTCAGTTTGTAGGGTTCCCTTAGGACTTTCAGGGCAGCACAGGTTTGAGGTGGGGGCAGGTTGGGTCTGGGACATATCCTCGTCCGTTCGGATATTTTGCAGGCAGCCGGCCACTCAGGGCCACAGCCCCTGGAGACAAAGACCGGCCCTTTTCCCTGGGAAAGAAAAGTGGCCAGCCCAGGTTCCTGATGTCAGTTTGTAGGGTTCCCTTAGGACTTTCAGGGCAGCACAGGTTTGAGGTGGGGGCAGGTTGGGTCTGGGACATATCCTCGTCCGTTCGGATATTTTGCAGGCAGCCGGCCACTCAGGGCCACTCAGGGCCACAGCCCCTGGAGACAAAGACCGGCCCTATTCCCTGGGAAAGAAAAGTGGCCAGCCCAGGTTCCTGATGTCAGTTTGTAGGGTTCCCTTAGGACTTTCAGGGCAGCACAGGTTTGAGGTGGGGGCAGGTTGGGTCTGGGACATATCCTCGTCCGTTCGGATATTTTGCAGGCAGCCGGCCACTCAGGGCCACAGCCCCTGGGGACAATGACGGGCCCTATTCCCTGGGAAAGAAAAGTGGCCAGCCCAGGTTCCTGATGTCAGTTTGTAGGGTTCCCTTAGGACTTTCAGGGCAGCACAGGTTTGAGGTGGGGGCAGGTTGGGTCTGGGACATATCCTCGTCCGTTCGGATATTTTGCAGGCAGCCGGCCACTCAGGGCCACAGCCCCTGGAGACAAAGACCGGCCCTTTTCCCTGGGAAAGAAAAGTGGCCAGCCCAGGTTCCTGATGTCAGTTTGTAGGGTTCCCTTAGGACTTTCAGGGCAGCACAGGTTTGAGGTGGGGGCAGGTTGGGTCTGGGACATATCCTCGTCCGTTCGGATATTTTGCAGGCAGCCGGCCACTCAGGGCCACAGCCCCTGGGGACAATGACGGGCCCTTTTCCCTGGGAAAGAAAAGTGGCCAGCCCAGGTTCCTGATGTCAGTTTGTAGGGTTCCCTTGGGACTGTCAGGGCAGCACAGGTTTGAGGTGGGGGCAGGTTGGGTCTGGGACATATCCTCTTCCGTTCGGATATTTTGCAGGCAGCCGGCCACTCAGGGCCACAGCCCCTGGAGACAAAGACCGGCCCTTTTCCCTGGGAAAGAAAAGTGTCCAGCCCAGGTTCCTGATATCAGTTTGTAGGGTTCCCTTGGGACTGTCAGGGCAGCACAGGTTTGAGGTGGGGGCAGGTTGGTTCTGGGACATATCCTCGTCCGTTCGGATATTTTGCAGGCAGCCGGCCACTCAGGGCCACAGCCCCTGGAGACAAAGACCGGCCCTTTTCCCTGGGAAAGAAAAGTGGCCAGCCCAGGTTCCTGATGTCAGTTTGTAGGGTTCCCTTAGGACTTTCAGGGCAGCACAGGTTTGAGGTTGGGGCAGGTTGGGTCTGGGACATATCCTCGTCCGTTCGGATATTTTGCAGGCAGCCGGCCACTCACGGCCACTCAGGGCCACAGCCCCTGGAGACAAAGACCGGCCCTTTTCCCTGGGAAAGAAAAGTGGCCAGCCCAGGTTCCTGATGTCAGTTTGTAGGGTTCCCTTAGGACTTTCAGGGCAGCACAGGTTTGAGGTGGGGGCAGGTTGGGTCTGGGACATATCCTCGTCCGTTCGGATATTTTGCAGGCAGCCGGCCACTCAGGGCCACAGCCCCTGGAGACAAAGACCGGCCCTTTTCCCTGGGAAAGAAAAGTGGCCAGCCCAGGTTCCTGATGTCAGTTTGTAGGGTTCCCTTAGGACTTTCAGGGCAGCACAGGTTTGAGGTGGGGGCAGGTTGGGTCTGGGACATATCCTCGTCCGTTCGGATATTTTGCAGGCAGCCGGCCACTCAGGGCCACTCAGGGCCACAGCCCCTGGAGACAAAGACCGGCTCTTTTCCCTGGGAAAGAAAAGTGGCCAGCCCAGGTTCCTGATGTCTGTAGGGTTCCCTTAGGACTTTCAGGGCAGCACAGGTTTGAGGTGGGGGCAGGTTGGGTCTGGGACATATCCTCGTCCGTTCGGATATTTTGCAGGCAGCCGGCCACTCAGGGCCACAGCCCCTGGGGACAATGACCAGCCCTTTTCCCTGGGAAAGAAAAGTGACCAGCCCAGGTTCCTGATGTCAGTTTGTAGGGTTCCCTTAGGACTTTCAGGGCAGCACAGGTTTGAGGTGAGGGCAGGTTGGGTCTGGGACATATCCTCGTCCGTTCGGATATTTTGCAGGCAGCCGGCCACTCAGGGCCACAGCCCCTGGAGACAAAGACCGGCCCTTTTCCCTGGGAAAGAAAAGTGGCCAGCCCAGGTTCCTGATGTCAGTTTGTAGGGTTCCCTTAGGACTTTCAGGGCAGCACAGGTTTGAGGTGGGGGCAGGTTGGGTCTGGGACATATCCTCGTCCGTTCGGATATTTTGCAGGCAGCCGGCCACTCAGGGCCACAGCCCCTGGAGACAAAGACCGGCCCTTTTCCCTGGGAAAGAAAAGTGGCCAGCCCAGGTTCCTGATGTCAGTTTGTAGGGTTCCCTTAGGACTTTCAGGGCAGCACAGGTTTGAGGTGGGGGCAGGTTGGGTCTGGGACATATCCTCGTCCGTTCGGATATTTTGCAGGCAGCCGGCCACTCACGGCCACTCAGGGCCACAGCCCCTGGAGACAAAGACCGGCCCTTTTCCCTGGGAAAGAAAAGTGGCCAGCCCAGGTTCCTGATGTCAGTTTGTAGGGTTCCCTTAGGACTTTCAGGGCAGCACAGGTTTGAGGTGGGGGCAGGTTGGGTCTGGGACATATCCTCGTCCGTTCGGATATTTTGCAGGCAGCCGGCCACTCAGGGCCACAGCCCCTGGAGACAAAGACCGGCCCTTTTTCCTGGGAAAGAAAAGTGGCCAGCCCTGGTTCCTGATGTCAGTTTGTAGGGTTCCCTTAGGACTTTCAGGGCAGCACAGGTTTGAGGTGGGGGCAGGTTGGGTCTGGGACATATCCTCGTCCGTTCGGATATTTTGCAGGCAGCCGGCCACTCAGGGCCACAGCCCCTGGAGACAAAGACCGGCCCTTTTCCCTGGGAAAGAAAAGTGGCCAGCCCAGGTTCCTGATGTCAGTTTGTAGGGTTCCCTTAGGACTTTCAGGGCAGCACAGGTTTGAGGTGGGGGCAGGTTGGGTCTGGGACATATCCTCGTCCGTTCGGATATTTTGCAGGCAGCCGGCCACTCAGGGCCACTCAGGGCCACAGCCCCTGGAGACAAAGACCGGCCCTATTCCCTGGGAAAGAAAAGTGGCCAGCCCAGGTTCCTGATGTCAGTTTGTAGGGTTCCCTTAGGACTTTCAGGGCAGCACAGGTTTGAGGTGGGGGCAGGTTGGGTCTGGGACATATCCTCGTCCGTTCGGATATTTTGCAGGCAGCCGGCCACTCAGGGCCACAGCCCCTGGGGACAATGACGGGCCCTATTCCCTGGGAAAGAAAAGTGGCCAGCCCAGGTTCCTGATGTCAGTTTGTAGGGTTCCCTTAGGACTTTCAGGGCAGCACAGGTTTGAGGTGGGGGCAGGTTGGGTCTGGGACATATCCTCGTCCGTTTGGATATTTTGCAGGCAGCCGGCCACTCAGGGCCACAGCCCCTGGAGACAATGACCAGCCCTTTTCCCTGGGAAAGAAAAGTGACCAGCCCAGGTTCCTGATGTCAGTTTGTAGGGTTCCCTTAGGACTTTCAGGGCAGCACAGGTTTGAGGTGAGGGCAGGTTGGGTCTGGGACATATCCTCATCCGTTCGGATATTTTGCAGGCAGCCGGCCACTCAGGGCCACTCAGGGCCACAGCCCCTGGAGACAAAGACCGGCCCTTTTCCCTGGGAAAGAAAAGTGGCCAGCCCAGGTTCCTGATGTCAGTTTGTAGGGTTCCCTTAGGACTTTCAGGGCAGCACAGGTTTGAGGTGGGGGCAGGTTGGGTCTGGGACATATCCTCGTCCGTTCGGATATTTTGCAGGCAGCCGGCCACTCAGGGCCACAGCCCCTGGAGACAAAGACCGGCCCTTTTCCCTGGGAAAGAAAAGTGGCCAGCCCAGGTTCCTGATGTCAGTTTGTAGGGTTCCCTTAGGACTTTCAGGGCAGCACAGGTTTGAGGTGGGGGCAGGTTGGGTCTGGGACATATCCTCGTCCGTTCGGATATTTTGCAGGCAGCCGGCCACTCAGGGCCACAGCCCCTGGGGACAATGACGGGCCCTTTTCCCTGGGAAAGAAAAGTGGCCAGCCCAGGTTCCTGATGTCAGTTTGTAGGGTTCCCTTGGGACTGTCAGGGCAGCACAGGTTTGAGGTGGGGGCAGGTTGGGTCTGGGACATATCCTCTTCCGTTCGGATATTTTGCAGGCAGCCGGCCACTCAGGGCCACAGCCCCTGGAGACAAAGACCGGCCCTTTTCCCTGGGAAAGAAAAGTGTCCAGCCCAGGTTCCTGATATCAGTTTGTAGGGTTCCCTTGGGACTGTCAGGGCAGCACAGGTTTGAGGTGGGGGCAGGTTGGTTCTGGGACATATCCTCGTCCGTTCGGATATTTTGCAGGCAGCCGGCCACTCAGGGCCACAGCCCCTGGAGACAAAGACCGGCCCTTTTCCCTGGGAAAGAAAAGTGGCCAGCCCAGGTTCCTGATGTCAGTTTGTAGGGTTCCCTTAGGACTTTCAGGGCAGCACAGGTTTGAGGTTGGGGCAGGTTGGGTCTGGGACATATCCTCGTCCGTTCGGATATTTTGCAGGCAGCCGGCCACTCAGGGCCACTCAGGGCCACAGCCCCTGGAGACAAAGACCGGCCCTTTTCCCTGGGAAAGAAAAGTGGCCAGCCCAGGTTCCTGATGTCAGTTTGTAGGGTTCCCTTAGGACTTTCAGGGCAGCACAGGTTTGAGGTGGGGGCAGGTTGGGTCTGGGACATATCCTCGTCCGTTCGGATATTTTGCAGGCAGCCGGCCACTCAGGGCCACAGCCCCTGGAGACAAAGACCGGCCCTTTTCCCTGGGAAAGAAAAGTGGCCAGCCCAGGTTCCTGATGTCAGTTTGTAGGGTTCCCTTAGGACTTTCAGGGCAGCACAGGTTTGAGGTGGGGGCAGGTTGGGTCTGGGACATATCCTCGTCCGTTCGGATATTTTGCAGGCAGCCGGCCACTCAGGGCCACTCAGGGCCACAGCCCCTGGAGACAAAGACCGGCCCTTTTCCCTGGGAAAGAAAAGTGGCCAGCCCAGGTTCCTGATGTCTGTAGGGTTCCCTTAGGACTTTCAGGGCAGCACAGGTTTGAGGTGGGGGCAGGTTGGGTCTGGGACATATCCTCGTCCGTTCGGATATTTTGCAGGCAGCCGGCCACTCAGGGCCACAGCCCCTGGGGACAATGACCAGCCCTTTTCCCTGGGAAAGAAAAGTGACCAGCCCAGGTTCCTGATGTCAGTTTGTAGGGTTCCCTTAGGACTTTCAGGGCAGCACAGGTTTGAGGTGAGGGCAGGTTGGGTCTGGGACATATCCTCGTCCGTTCGGATATTTTGCAGGCAGCCGGCCACTCAGGGCCACAGCCCCTGGAGACAAAGACCGGCCCTTTTCCCTGGGAAAGAAAAGTGGCCAGCCCAGGTTCCTGATGTCAGTTTGTAGGGTTCCCTTAGGACTTTCAGGGCAGCACAGGTTTGAGGTGGGGGCAGGTTGGGTCTGGGACATATCCTCGTCCGTTCGGATATTTTGCAGGCAGCCGGCCACTCAGGGCCACAGCCCCTGGAGACAAAGACCGGCCCTTTTCCCTGGGAAAGAAAAGTGGCCAGCCCAGCTTCCTGATGTCAGTTTGTAGGGTTCCCTTAGGACTTTCAGGGCAGCACAGGTTTGAGGTGGGGGCAGGTTGGGTCTGGGACATATCCTCGTCCGTTCGGATATTTTGCAGGCAGCCGGCCACTCACGGCCACTCAGGGCCACAGCCCCTGGAGACAAAGACCGGCCCTTTTCCCTGGGAAAGAAAAGTGGCCAGCCCAGGTTCCTGATGTCAGTTTGTAGGGTTCCCTTAGGACTTTCAGGGCAGCACAGGTTTGAGGTGGGGGCAGGTTGGGTCTGGGACATATCCTCGTCCGTTCGGATATTTTGCAGGCAGCCGGCCACTCAGGGCCACTCAGGGCCACAGCCCCTGGAGACAAAGACCGGCCCTATTCCCTGGGAAAGAAAAGTGGCCAGCCCAGGTTCCTGATGTCAGTTTGTAGGGTTCCCTTAGGACTTTCAGGGCAGCACAGGTTTGAGGTGGGGGCAGGTTGGGTCTGGGACATATCCTCGTCCGTTCGGATATTTTGCAGGCAGCCGGCCACTCAGGGCCACAGCCCCTGGAGACAAAGACCGGCCCTTTTCCCTGGGAAAGAAAAGTGGCCAGCCCAGGTTCCTGATGTCAGTTTGTAGGGTTCCCTTAGGACTTTCAGGGCAGCACAGGTTTGAGGTTGGGGCAGGTTGGGTCTGGGACATATCCTCGTCCGTTTGGATATTTTGCAGGCAGCCGGCCACTCAGGGCCACAGCCCCTGGAGACAATGACCAGCCCTTTTCCCTGGGAAAGAAAAGTGACCAGCCCAGGTTCCTGATGTCAGTTTGTAGGGTTCCCTTAGGACTTTCAGGGCAGCACAGGTTTGAGGTGAGGGCAGGTTGGGTCTGGACATATCCTCGTCCGTTCGGATATTTTGCAGGCAGCCGGCCACTCAGGGCCACAGCCCCTGGAGACAAAGACCGGCCCTTTTCCCTGGGAAAGAAAAGTGGCCAGCCCAGGTTCCTGATGTCAGTTTGTAGGGTTCCCTTAGGACTTTCAGGGCAGCACAGGTTTGAGGTGGGGGCAGGTTGGGTCTGGGACATATCCTCGTCCGTTCGGATATTTTGCAGGCAGCCGGCCACTCAGGGCCACAGCCCCTGGAGACAAAGACCGGCCCTTTTCCCTGGGAAAGAAAAGTGGCCAGCCCAGCTTCCTGATGTCAGTTTGTAGGGTTCTCTTGGGACTGTCAGGGCAGCACAGGTTTGGGGTGGGGGCAGGTTGGGTCTGGGACATATCCTCGTCCGTTCGGATATTTTTGCAGGCAGCCGGCCACTCAGCCGGCCACAGCCCCTGGAGACAAAGACCGGCCCTTTTCCCTGGAAAGAAAAGTGCCAGCCCAGGTTCCTGATGTCAGTTTGTAGGGTTCCCTTAGGACTTTCAGGGCAGCACAGGTTTGAGGTGGGGGCAGGTTGGGTCTGGGACATATCCTCGTCCGTTCGGATATTTTGCAGGCAGCCGGCCACTCAGGGCCACAGCCCTGGAGACAAAGACCGGCCCTTTTCCCTGGGAAAGAAATCTCACCCCCCCCAGGTTCCTGATGTCAGGTTTTAGCTGGTGTTCGGCATTGCCCCTGCATTCCGAATTGTATTGTGCTGTAGCTTTGGTCTGGGATGTATGGGGTGCCCCCTCCCCTCCTCCCCTCAGCCCTGTTCTGCTGTGTCCCCGTCTCCACCCCTCACCACTACCTGTACTTCCAGCCCGCCCCTTCCCCACCCTCTCTCCTCCCTTCACCCCTCCCCAGCCGGCCCCTTCTCCACCCCTTTACTCCCCACTGCCCACCTGCGACTCCCTGCAGCAGCACTTGGGAGCCTGGACTCGTGGGGATAGTGCGGCCCTCACAGCAGGACAACACCCAAATAAAACAGGCAGGGACCACATCTGTGTGCTGTGCTGTGTCACAAAGGCACCTGGGGCTGAGGGGAGGGGGCTGGAGGTGACACAGAACGTGGGGGCAGCTGAGAGGCAGAAGGGGTCTTTAGGAGTAAAAAGGGGGGCTCCAGGCTGGCACAGAGACGCTGAGAGGCTGCGGTGGGAACTTGAGGGTGACACAAGGAGGCTGAGTGGCAGGGGCTGCCTTGAGGGACAAAGTGGGGGGTGTCTGAGGGTGACAGGTTTATCAGCCCTCACACCACCCTTAACCTCACTTTTAAAACCACCCCTACCCAGGTGGAGTGTGCACGGTGGAGGTTAGGGGGCCACAGGACAGTGTCGGGGCCTGGGGTGACACACAGACATTGTGGGCTGAGGGGCAAAGAGGGGGGGACTTGACAGGTGGAGAGCTGACACTGAGGGTTAGGGGTAGGAAGGACAGGACACAGGGTACCAGGCAGGGTTAGGGTACAGCAGCAGCCCTCAGCCCAACCCTAAGCTCACCCTAAACAGCACCCCTAGAACACCAGTTTTCCCCAACAGCAGCTGCAGGCAGTGACCCTAATTAAAAGGCGGGGATGATGTTTGCTGGCTAGAGAGTGACCGGTAGAGCTTGGGGACTGAGCACTTTTTTAGGGTTTTTTTAGGGCTTTTAAAGGATATTTTAGGGGCTTTTTTTTTTTTGCAGGAGCTTTTTAGGATTTTTCTGGGAATATTTAGGATACTTTTAGGGCTTTTTCAGGGCTTTTAAAAGATTTTTTTAGGGTATTTTAAGGGCTTTCTTAGTACTAATTAGAACTTTTAGGGTTTGTTTTTTTTTTTTTTTTTGGGGGGGGGGGCTTTCCTAGGACTATTTAAAAATATTTAGGGCTTTTTTAGGACTATTGGGGGTATGTGGAGGACTCTTAGGACTAGGGTATTTTTAGGTTTATTGAGGAAGCTTTTAGGTCTGTTTAGGGTCTTATCAGGGCATTTTAAGGACTTTTGGGGTATTATTACAGCTCTTTTAGGAATATTTAGTGCTTTTTAAAAGGTTCTTTAGGGATTTTTAAGGGTGTTTTAGGGTTTTTTTAAAAGTAGGGTTTTTTACTTGTATTTTAAGGGTATTCTGAGGCTATTTTTGTGTTTCTGTGGGGCTCTTAGGACATTTTGAAGATGAGGGTTTTTTAGGGAATTTTGATGTTTTTAGGGTCTTTTCCTGGCACGGCACATAGAGGCTGAGGGGCGGCTTGAGGGTGACAGAGGCTGGGAGCTGAGGGAGGGACAGGGAGAGGGGACAGTGGGTGACACAGAGAGCTGCTGAGGGGGTCAGGGGCAGCTGGAGGGTGACACAGAGAAGCTGGGGGCTGAGGGGCAAAGGAGAGGGATTAAGGGTGACCCACAGGAGCTGAGGGGCAAAGGGGGGGCTGGAGGGTGACACACAGAGCCTGAGGGCTGGGGGGCAGAGGGAGGGCTTGAGGGGTAAAGGGCGAGGGCTTGAGGGCTGGGCAGTGCAGTGGAGATGAGGGCTACAGGGTACAGCTTAGGAGGCAAGTTAGGGTACAGGT